>NC_081552.1:126276978-126576978 GCF_963082655.1 Stomoxys calcitrans | reverse complement strand
TACATAGTGCCCGACACCTGTGAGCCTTCTCAGTACGCTCCTGAATGTGACACTTCCAAGATCACACCTAAGTATTTGACCTTGTCTCATATCGAAATCGTCTAATTGAGGAAACGTGATGCGTTAAATTGGCCCACCTACGTCTTCGTCGTGAACAGGCATATTTCCGTCTTCTCTGGGTAAACATTGAGAACTCTGGGTCTAACCCAGTCATATGCCATATGCAAGAACCTTTCGGCCCGTCTTAGAAGTATTATAACATAGTCTGCGTAGCAGACGGGTTCAATTCCCTCCTCAGTCAGCATCCGTAAAAGGTCATTTATGGTGGTCACCCATGGGAGTGGTGATAAAATGCCCCCCTGTGGCGTGCCCTGTGCCACTTTCTCCCTTATATTTATGCCATTGGACACACAATTTATCCACCTATTCGTTAGCATATGGTTTATCCAGTCTCTAAGGACCGGGTACTGGTCTAAGGATTGAACTAGTGTGTCGGTCCGCACATTGTTAAAAGCCCCCTTGATGTCAATGCATACCGCCAATGTGTACGTTTTGGCATCGAAGGATTCTTCTATTTTATGCACAACCTCGTGCAGGGCAGTCTCCACCGACATTCCCTTAACATAGGTATGCTATTTGCATTTGAGCAGTTCGCTGGATGTCATACTCTGTTAAAAAGTCTGCGGACCTCTTTCCCAATATTGCGAATCTCCGCGGTCATCCAGGGTTTTTCTTGGGCTGATTTCCTTTCCCGAAGAGGACAACTATTTTCGAAGGATCCCACCAGTGCAGTCGTAATCCTGTTGACATTGTATATATATAATGTAGAAATTATCTTGCCCAAGTCTTTTTCTGAGTAGCCTTCCGAATTTTGTCCAGTCGGTTTTCAACTTATTCGGGAAGCTTATCGAACTCGGCACTGGCCGTGCTATTCTAAACCTAATGTAGCGATGGCCAGAAAAGGAGTCTTCGATGGAGACCCTCCAATCCAGAACCTCATCGATCAGATTTTCTGAACATATCGTCACATCTAATACCTCCACCCTAATCCTATTAACAAAGGTAGCGGGGTTACCAATATTAAGTGTTATTACATCGTTAGTATTCAAGAATTCTGCCAGGTCGTGCTACCCCACGAAATGTGGTGAGAGTTCTCATCGCACCCTTACCAGCCTTTGCAGCTCCGACGTGGGTGGCAGTATCGGAGAATCGAAAGACAGATAAAGTGATGCCAGGTATGCTTCACCGTCTCCCTGTCTAACCACTGTTGCATTCGACGTTGACAACTCTGAGGAAAATATAATTCAAATTTTTATGACAAATAACGCAGGTCCTCGGCCGAGTACCAGAGTTACCATAGAATAATTGGTAGTTGATATGGTTCAGTCCATAAACTTTTTCCGGGTCGTCGATGACTCCTGAATTAAGGCAATATGAAACTGCCCTTGCCCATTTTCTATATCAGAGCGTGTGTAGCAGTCTCGCTCCGGCGGAGGTTTATCTGGATTACCTCAATCATTGGTCCTCCAGTAAATGGGCATTTTGGGAGTAGGTGATGATCTCATCGTCTGCTCCCTGTTTTTTAGACTGCATTGACTTTCCTGTCACTGCGCTGCCTGATGTCATCGTTTTAGGTTCTTTGCTTAGTCTAGTCTTCCTACTTTTTATAAAGTCGGTAATGGGTTTCCATTCCCTGTACTACCTGATGTTTCTATACTAGGATATTTGCCTATCTTAGCCTTTCGAATCTTAAGTAAGTGGGCTTCTTGGGAGTTGGTGATGGTACCATCATGGGTGATGAAGACCGTAGCCTTTGTGAGCTGGGAGATATCCACCTTTCTCTCAAGGTCGAGCTTTGCGCCCTCCCAGGGAGCGTGAATACTTCTGACGAGCTGTTTGACGGTATCAATATATTCCGCCGACGCAAAACGCAGCCTAAAGATGTCCCCTCTTAACTCGCAGCTCATCATTTGTATGGGTGGACCCTTTACAGAGTTCCACACATGTTCAAAAATCCGATTGTTAACCAGGTCATCCGATGATCTGGTGGAATCCTTCTGGATGCATAGCCGATATTGATGACTGCATAAGTCAGCTCATTTCTGTTGTGCTTCCTTGCCACTCTGGAGTAAGAGGGCGGCTCCTTACCATTCTCAGCGACCATCTTCCCCTTCCGTGATGGTTGTGGCCTCCTTTTGGAAGTCACAATGCTCCATGAAGACTCAGGGGCCTTGCGCGCTTCCTTCGTTCCCGTTCCCACTTTGTCTACCTCCGCAGGACACTGTCTGGAGTCTCCATTGCGAAATGGCCGGCTTGGTTTTCCCAAAGTACTTGAAAGCGGGGAGCTCTTTTTCTTCTTCAGTATTTTAGCAGTGTTATGATCTTCGGGAGATCTGATTCTTTTTCCAGCTTCCGTAGAAGTGCTTGGAATGTCAGTTCTATCCCTTCCAGCATCCTGCACTTTCCTTCGTCGTGCACAGGATCGCTTTCTCGCTCTCCTTGTGAGCTTAGCAAAGCCATCGATCACTTCTGCTGTCATCCCGATGCACTCATCTCTCGATTCGGCTGCGATGACTGTTTCATTGACACACTCGCTGTCTGAATCTGAGTCAGAAACACCACCTTTAGTTAAAGGCTGGAGACGAACTGTGCATCCCTCTGGTTTATCCGTCTCTTCCTCATTTACTAGTCTGGCGATTAGTTGTGCGCTTAAAGCATTACTCTCGACAACAGGTGCCAAGGCACCCATACCTATAGGAGTGGAGGACAACATGCTGCGGTCTGACGCCACCACCGCAGATGTTGAGTCTTTGGAGTCCATTTCTAGCCTACTCCAAAAGGCTTTAAATTTTTTTTCCGTAATAGGTACTACCTATTCCGAGATACGAATATATATTTATTTTTTCTTTGAGGAGCGAAATAAAAACACGTCCGTTTCACTCAACGGCTTCAATATAATAATTATATTTGTCCCATTAGCCGAACGTAGAATAGCGTTCCAAGATCCTCTTTCCATTGGGCTTTTGTAAGTCCCGGTTTGCGTGGACTTGTTTCTAAACTGATTATTATATCTTAAAATTGGTGTTGTTCGTTTCCTTACTGCGGTGCACAGGTAGATCAAGTTTGTAACTATCTCAAAGTTATGATTCCCAACTTTCTCCATTATCTTTATCTGATCGGTTGTACACGGCGTTTTGGGAGTAGATACCATCCTTTTCGTATTATCTCCATTTGCCGCCAGACCCATTTTCACCGACTTATTTTCGATTCTTTCAAAGGCTGCAGTTACTACTTCCGGTGACCGACCTATGATGATGTCGTCGTTATAGGTGAATAGCATGTGTTCTCTTGTGATTAGTGTGTCATATCTATTCACATTTGCATATCGAAGGATATTAAAGAGATAACACTATAAGCTGTCTCCTGTTTTGAAACCTCGTTTGGTATTGAATGTTTCTGAAAGATTCTTTCCTATTCTTACGGAGGAACGTGTTTAGCAAGTGTCATCCTGCAGAGACTTATTACTTTATAAGTGATACCAAACTCTGACATGGCTTGAAATACCTTTGAAGGTATAGGGCTGTAGAAAGCGGCTTTATTGCCAACAAAGAGATGGTAGGTGTTGATTTGTCCTTATCGGGTCTTTTCCAGGATTTGGCGCTGTGAGAATCTATGGCGGATTTACCAGGTCTAAAGCCGCATTGATAGGGCCCAATTATCTCATTGATTTTAGGTTTTAATCTTTCACACAGTACGTTTGAGAGTATCTTGTATGCGATCATCTTTCTCCTTTCTTGTGTACGGGACATAGTATGTTGAGGTTCCAATCATCGGGTATGCTTTCTTCTAGGCAGATTGCGCAGATATGCTGATGCATACGCCGTATCAGCGTGTAGCCTCCGGCCTTAAATAGTTCAGCGGGTAACCCGTCGGCTCCTGCTGCCTTGTTGTTCTTTCACTGCTACCTGGACCCCATTCTGACTAGGAGGTAAACATTCTATACGATCATTATTGATTGGTTCTGCGGTATCCTCTTCGCCGCCATCGTCGGACACCAGCAGTTTGGTAAAATGTTATATCCACATCTTCAGCATACTATCTATGCCAGTTACCACATTTCATTCTTTGTCTCTGTAGGAGGATGTGCCTATACCGAGGCTATCGGTTTCCTATACATCTCAATTCGCTCACACTCACGCCTTCGCATTTCTTTATTCTTTCTGTGGAATAGACGATTCTCCTCTCTCCTTTTCTCCCGATACTTCCCCTTCGTTGACGCGTTTCTACCGATTGCAGGGTCGCTCTGTATGTCGCGTTCTTGGATTCAGTAGCATTTCGATACTCTTGGTCGTACCATGGGTTCTTGAGGAAAGCTTCCTGTACCCAAATACGGATTTCGCTGCATTATGGGCAATGGATTGCCACCGCACCCTTAGATCAACGGGACAAGGAGTGTTTTCATCAAGTAGTTGGGTCAGTCAAGTGGAGTAATCCGTCGCCATCTGTTGAGTGCACAGCTTTCCAATGTCCAGCTTCCGTGCAGTCTCAGATTGTACGTATATCGCCACACTAAGACGGGTGCGAGCCTTTGGTGCAACAAGCCAATGATCTAAATCCATGTTTGTACCTCGGATAGATCGTACATCTAACTCGCTGGTTGAATGCCTTCCGTCTATCGTTTCTGGTGTTTTGATCTGGTGACAACCATGTGGCCGTGTGAATCGTGCGATGTTGGAATCTGGTGCTGATAACTGCCACGTTATTTGCAGCGGCGGAGTCCATTGCCCTCAATCCATTATTGGAAGTTTTTCGTTGGGCCAAAGATATTTTCCTTTCTTATTTTCGCATTTAAATATTCCAGAACTATTTTAATATCATGGGCAGGACAGCGACCATATTCCTTTTCTAGGGAATTGTGTTCCGTCGGGGCATGTGCGGATAAGGCTGATGTTGAAGAATTTGGCCAGGCTAACTTGGGGATGTTGGAAACCAAGCAACTGTACCGATTGGTTTTGACTTTGCAAAATTCAGGCTTGTCTTGGTCTTCCTTCATCTCAAAAGTGGACACAAACATCTCCGCGGTGTCGACTGGGTAGCTACCTTTAGGATCTGTTGTAGGTAATGAGCTAAAATGTGCCACGAAATCATCTATAGAACGACAAAAAGCTAGGTTGGGGCGTCGGGTTAGTAGCCCATCACCCGGAAAACATGAAGGAATTACTTAAAGGAAAAAAAACCGGATTCCCCCCAAGTTGTTTATTTTTCATAAATTCTTAGCAGAACCCATGGTGGTGGATTCCCAAGATTCGGCCCAGCAAAACATAATACGCTTTTACTTGTTTATATAATGATAAGTTTTATGAACAGAGGATGGAAATGTGTATGGGATCTCCTGCATCGCCAACTATTGTAAATTTTGTAATCTTATATCTTACATATAACAAGTAAAAATGCGTTAAGTTCGGCCGGGCCGAACTTTGGATACCCACCACCTCGGGTATATATGTAAACCACCTTTCATCAAAATCCGGTGAAAAATGCACACCTTATGCCCCATAGCAAATCGAAATATGTTCCGATTTGGACCAAATACTAATAAGTACAATTCATTGTTCAATTCTGTATAACAAAATATTGATCTTTCAAGTAGCTATATCTAAAAATAAACCGATTTGAACCATGTACTACACGGATGTCGAAATGCTTAGCATAAGTCACTGTGTAAAATTTCAGTGAAATCGTATTATAAATGCGACTTTTATTGGATCAAGACTATAAATCGAGATATCGGTCTATATGGCGGATCTGGACGGATCTGGGTCATATTCGAAAAGGATGTCGAAGGGCCTAACACAACTCACCGTCCCAAATTTCGGCGTCATCGGACAATAAACGCGCCTTTTATGACCCCAAAACCTTAGATCGAGAGATCGGGCTATATGGCAGCTATATCCAAATCTGATCCGATCTGTGCCATATTGCAGAAGTATGTCGAGGGGCTTAATTTAACCCACTGTCCCCAATTACGGCCACATCGGATAATAAATGCGCCTTTCATGGGCCCATAACCTTTAATCGAGAGATCGGTCCATGTGGCAGCTATATCCAAATCTGGACCGATCTGAGCCAAATTGACAAAGGACGTCGAAGGGCCTAACACTACTCACTGTCCCAAATTTCAGCAAAATCGGGTAAAAATGTGGCTTCTATGGGCCTTAAACCCTAAATCAGGGGATCGGTCTATATGGCAGCTACATCCAAATCTGGACCGATCTGGGCCAAATTGACGAAGGATTTCGAAGGGCTCATCACAACTCACTGTCCCAAATTTCAGCAAAATCGGATAAGAAATGTGGCTTTAATGGGCCTAGGACTCTAAATCGTAGGATCGGTCTATATGACAGCTATATCCAAATCTGGACCGATCTGGGCCAAATTGACGAAGGATGTCGAAGGGCCTAACACAACTCACTGTCCCACATTGCAGCAAAATCGGTAAAATATGTGGCTTTTATGGGCCTAAGACCCAAAATCGGAGGATCGGTCTATATGGCAGCTATATCGAAATCTGAACCGATCTGGGTCAAATTGACGAAGGATGTCAAGGGGCCTAACATAACTCACTGTTCCAAATTTCAGCAAAATCGGATAATAAATGTGGCTTTTATGGGCCTAAGACCCTAAACCGGAGTATCGGTCTACATGGGGGCTATATCAAGATATAGTCCGATATAGTCCATCTTCGAACTTAACCTGCTTATGGACATAAAAATAATCTGTGCAAAGTTTCAGCTCAATATCTCTATTTTTAAAGACTGTAGCGTGATTTCAACAGACAGACGGACAGACCGACGGACATGTCTAGATCGTCTTAGATTTTCACGCTGATCAAGAATATATATACTTTATGGGGTCGGAAATGGATATTTCGATGTGCTGCAAACGGAATGACAAAATGAATATACCCCCATCCTTCGGTGGTGGGTATAAAACTCAATTTGTGTTTGTTTGTAGGCTTGTTTGTTTGTATGTTTTTGTGTGTTCCTTATAGACTCAGAAACGGCTGAACCGATTTTCTTGAAATTTTCACAGATGGTGCATAATAATCCCGTGGTGAAAATAGGTTACTACATTTTTTGATATCTGAAGGGGGGGCGGACCCTCCCACTTACCCTAATTTTCAGAAACACCAGATCTCGGAGATGGGTGGTGCGATTTAAGCGAAATTTTGTGTGCTCTCATATAGTACCCTAAAAATAATTTGGTATCCAAATTTCGGATGGGTTACCTAGGGTGGCCGCCCTGCCCTTAAACTTACCAAACATATATTTAGACCAATCACGGCAATATGGGACTCAAACGAAAGGTATTTAAGATAAAACAAGTAAAAGCGTGCTAAGTTCGGCCGGGCCGAATCTTATATACCCTCCACCATGGATCGCATTTGTCGAGTTCTTTTCCCGGCATCTCTTCTTAGGCAAAAAAGGATATAAGAAAAGAGTTGCTCTGCTATTAAAACGATATCAAGATATGGTCCGGTTCGGACCACAATTAAATTATATGTTGGAGACCTGTGTAAAATTTCAGCCAATTCGTATAAGAATTGCGCCCATTGGGGCTCACGAAGTAAAATAGAGAGAACGATTTATATGGGATCTGTATCGGGCTATAGATCGATTCAGACCATAATAAACACGTTTGTTGATGGTCATAAGAGGATCCATCGTACAAAATTTCAGGCATATCGGATAATAATTGCGACCTCTAGGGGTCAAGAAGTCAAGATCCCAGATCGGTTTATATGGCAGCTATATCAGGTTATGAACCGATTTGAACCTTATTTGACACAGTTGTTGAAAGTAAAAATAAAATACGTCATGAAAAATTTCAGCCAAATTGGATAGGAATTGCGCCCTCTAGGAGCTCAAGAAGTCAAATCCCCAGATCTGTTTATATGACAGCTATATCAGGTTATGAACCGATTTGAACCATACTTGGCACAGTTGTTGGATATCATAACGAAATACTTCGTGCGAAATTCCATTCTAATCGGATAAGAATTGCGCCCTCTAGAGGGTCAAGAAGTCAAGACCCAAGATCGGTTTATATGGTAGCTATATCAGGTTATGGACCGATTTAAACCATACTTGTCACAGTTGTTGGATATAATAAAAAAACACGTCGTGCAAAAATTCATTCAAATCGGATAAGAATTGTGCCCTCTAGAGGGTCAAGAAGTCAAGACCCAAGATCAGTTTATATGGTAGCTATATCAGGTTATGGACCGATTTAAACCATACTTGGCACAGTTGTTGGGTATCATAACAAAACATGTCGTGCGAAATTCCATTCCAATCGGATAAGAATTGCGCCCTCTAGAGGGTCAAGAAGTCAAGACACAAGATCGGTTTATATGGTAGCTATATCAGGTTATGGACCATACTTGGCACAGTTGTTGGATATCATAACAAAACACGTCGTGCAAAATTTCATCTCAATCGGATGAGAATTGCGCACTCTAGAGGCTCAAGAAATCAAGACCCAAGATCGGTTTATATGGCAGCTATATCAAAACATGGACCGATATGGCCCATTTACAATACCAACCGACCTACACTAATAAGAAGTATTTGTGCAAAATTTCAAGCGGCTAGCTTTACTCCTTCGGAAGTTAGCGTGCTTTCGACAGACAGACGGACGGACGGACGGACGGACAGACGGACGGACATGGCTAGATCGACATAAAATGTCACGACGATTAAGAATATATATACTTTATGGGGTCTCAGACGAATATTTCGAGTAGTTACAAACAGAATGACGAAATTAGTATACCCCCCATCTTATGGTGGAGGGTATAAAAACGTATCTGATATCCAATTGTCGAACCAAGTGCTAGGGGGACCACCCCAAGCCCCAAAACACCCCTAAATCGGACATATTTACCGACCATGTCAATATGAGACTCAAAGGAAAGTCAATCTGATATCCAAATATGAGACCAAGTGTTTGGGGGGCCACCTCTCCCCTAAAACCTCCCCCAAAGGGAATACATTTACGACCATAGCCACATGGGGCTCAAATGAAAGGTCTTTGGGAGAAAAGCATAAATCTGATATCAATATTCGGGAAAGGTGTCTATGGGGCCACGCCACCCCCACAACACCACCCAACCCCCAAAACACCTCTAAATCGGACATATTTACCGACAATGGCAATATGGGACTCAAATGAAAGGTATTTGCTAGTAGAATACGAATCTGATATCTAAATGTTAGACCACGTTTCTGGGGGTCCACCCCTTCCCCAAAACACTCCCAAACAGGACTTATTTACTGACCATGGGAATATGGAGCTTAAATAAAAGGTATTTGAGTGTGGAATTAGAATCTGATATCCAAATATTCTCCAAAGGGGACAAATTTACGACCATAGCCATATGGGGTTCAAATGAAAGGACCTTGGGAGTAAAGCACGAATCTGATATCAATATTCTGGAAAAATGTCTATGGGGCCACCCACCCCCACAACACCACCCAAATAGTAAGTATTTGCTGACTTTTGCAATATGAGGCTCAAATAAGAGGGTTTTTAGGGTGGAACATGAATCCGATATATATTTCAATTCCAACTCACTGAGTGGCCGCCCATCCCCCAAAACACCCCCCAAGCCGATCATGTTTGCCGACTATGGAAATATGGGGCTAAAATTAAAGGTATTTCGGAGTAGACCACGCATCTTTCGGTGGTGGGTATAAAAACTAAAAAATATTCTGGTCTTTATTTAACTTTGTTTGCAGGAACTTTTAAAACTGAAATACGAAATACAATTTATGCAGCGAAGAAATATTTTAACGCAATTGATTTTGCAAAGGATTTGAACTACTAATTACACACGGACAAACACCTTTCATTGTAAGTATAAGATTGAAAATAAAACTATGTATCTATACGAAACACTTTAATTTCTTTTTCAATAGTCTATAAAATATTGTAGATATGGCGTAACGGAACTTCTATGAAAATATAGTGCTTAAATCTATGCGACTTATTTGCAATTGCGAATAAATAACAAGTAAGAGCGTGCTAAGTTCGGCCGGGCCGAATCTTATATACCCTCCACCATTGATCGCATTTGCCGAGTTCTATGCTCTTTTTAGACAAACATAGAATATTGAATAAGAACTGTTATCCTATTAGAGCTATATCAAGTTATAGTCCGATTCGGACCATAAATCATTGCTGATTGACATTGTAGAAGTCATTGTGTAATATTTCAGTTCATTCGGATAAGAATTGCGCCTTGTAGGGGCTCAAGAAGCAAAATCGGGAGATAGGTTTATATGGGAGCTGTATCAAGCTATTGATCGATTCAGACCATACTAGACACGTATGTTGAAGGTCATGAGAGAAGCCCTTGTACAAAATTTCAGCCAAATCGGCTGAGAATTGCGCCCTCTAGAGGTTTAAGAAGTCAAGATCCCAGATCGGTTTATATGGCAGCTATATCAGGTTCTATATCGATTTACGCCATACTTAGCACAGTTATTGGAAGTCATAACAAAACACATCATGCAAAATTTCAGCAAAATCGGATGAGAATTGCGCCCTCAATTGGCTCAAGAAGTCAAGTTCCAAGATCGGTTTATATGACAGCTATACCAGATTATGAACCGATTTGAATCATACTTATCACAGTTGTTGAAAGTAATACCAAAATACTACGTGCAAAATTTTAGTTAAATCGGACGATAATTGCGCCCTCTAGAGGCTCAAGAAGTCAAGACCCAAGATCGGTTTATATGACAGCTATACCGGATTATGAACCGATATGAACCATACACAATTGTTGGATATCATAACAATTTTTTATTTATTGATTACATCATTATACATTTAAGCTAAATTATAACAATAATGAGAAAACAAAACTATGACTAAGCTTTTAAAACAGTATATAACCTGATATAGCCCCCATATCAACCGATCTCGCGATTTCACTTCTTAAGCCTCTAGACGGCGTTATTCTTACCCAATTTAATACAATTTTGCACAGTCACTGTTTCTATAATCTCTAATATATTGGTTGCCCAAAAAGTAATTGCGGATTTTTTAAAAGAAAGTAAATGCATTTTTAATAAAACTTAGAATGAACTTTAATCAAATATATAATTGCCTTTTTGTTCGATAACCTTTTGCCATCTTCCTGGCAAATTTAGTATTCCACGCTCATAGAACTTCTGGCCTTTATCTGCAAAAAACTGAACTAAGTGCGATTTTATAGCCTCATCATTGCCGAAAGTTTAACCATTTAAGCAGTTCTGCAAAGATCGAAATAAATGGTAGTCTTATGGTGCAAGGTCAGGGCTATATGGTGGATGCATCAAAATTTCCCAGCCAAGCTCACTCAGTTTTTGGCGAGTGACCGAAGATGTGTGCGGTCTAGCGTTGTCCTGGTGGAATATGACACCTTTACGATTGACCAATTCTGGTCGCTTCTCCTTGATGGCTGTATTCAATTTGTCCAATTGTTGTCAGTAAACATCCGAATTAATCGTTTGGTTCCTTGGAAGCAGCTCAAAATATACCACACCATTCCAATCCCACCAAACAGACAGCATAACCTTCTTTTGGTGGATATCAGCCTTTGAAGTGGTTTGAGCTGGTTCACCATGCTTGGACCATGATCGTTTTCGACTAACGTTGTTGTAAACAATCCATTTTTCATCTCCAGTTATGATTCGTTTTAAAAACGGATCGAATTCATTGCGTTTAAGGTGCATATCACAAGCGTTGATTCGGTTTGTTAAATGAATTTCTTTCAGTACATGTGGTACCCATATTAAAATTGACGCCAAACAAACAAAATTTCACACACTTTTTTTCTAAAGCAAGCTAAAAGTAACAACTGATAACTGACAGGGGAAAGAATGCAATTACAGAGTCACAAGCCGTTGAAAAAATTTGTCAACGCCGTCTATATTACTACTAAATATATTACCGACAATTACTTTTTGGGCAACCCAATATTTTCCGGGCTTAGTGTTTGGGGGACCATCCCAATCCCCAAAACAACCCTAAATCGGCCATATATACCGACCATGTCAATGTGGGGCTTAAATGAAAGGTACTGGGGGGTAGAACAAGAATTGATACCCACTTTCGGAACCAATTTTCTGGGGGTCAACCACTTTCCCAAAATACCCCACAAGCTGAAATTTTTTAGTGACAATCGCAAAATGACTCAAATAAAGGTATTTGGGAGTAGAATACGAATTTGATATCCAAATTTAGGACCATGCATTTAGGGCATCACCCCTTCCCCAAAACACCCCGCATAGGGTAAAAATTTTTCGACCATGCTAATATGTAGTATTTAAGATTAGAAAACGAATTTGATAGCCTATTTTGGGCCATGTGTTTGGGGGACCCCTCATCGTGTAAACTCCCCTAAACCAATATGGGGTTTAAATAAATGGTTTTTTAAAGAAGAGCATGATACTGATATTTTTTCAGGGCCAAGTGCCTGGGAGACCACCTCACCCCCGAAAACACCCCTAAATCAGATATCATGAGGGTAGCGGGCTGAAATAAAGTATTTTAAGAATGGAGTACACCTTACATCCAAACTAAAATTCGTATACCAATAAAGATCATATGGGATTCGGACAAAGGCACTTATATTGTTAAACACTTAGTCAAGCGATATAAAGGGTGATTTTTTTGAGGTTAGGATTTTCATGCATTAGTATTTGACAGATCACGTGGGATTTCAGACATGGTGTCAAAGAGAAAGATGCTCAGTATGCTTTGACATTTCATCATGAATAGACTTACTAACGAGCAACGTTTGCAAATCATTGAATTTTATTACCAAAATCAGTGTTCGGTTCGAAATGTGTTCATTCACCGTAACGTTGCGTCCAACAGCATCTTTGAAAAAATACGGTCCAATGATTCCACCAGCGTACAAACCACACCAAACAGTGCATTTTTCGGGATGCATGGGCAGTTCTTGAACGGCTTCTGGTTGCTCTTCACTCCAAATGCGGCAATTTTGCTTATTTACGTAGCCATTCAACCAGAAATGAGCCTCATCGCTGAACAAAATTTGTCGATAAAAAAGCGGATTTTCTGCCAACTTTTCTGGGGCCTATTCACTGAAAATGATTTGCAAGCGTTGCTCGTTAGTAAGTCTATTCATGATGAAATGTCAAAGCATATTGAGCATCTTTCTCTTTGACACCATGTCTGAAATCCCACGTGATCTGTCAAATACTAATGCATGAAAATCCTAACCTCAAAAAATCACCCTTTACTATATTCGTAGCATGGTATTTCACTAAAAGCTCTTTAATTGTCGAAAATAAATATTCCAAGGAAACTTTTGCTCCATATAAAATAACAGGAGGCGCAGCGGAACGGGCTCGGGTAAGTTAGTTAGGTTATGTAATGCAAAACATATTGACTACTTATTTTGTATATAAAGGAGGTCGAGGTGGAAAATACGCTAACATGAATTACAATTTTAAATAGTCAGACTAGCTGGACCGGGTCCGCCTTCTTCTATTTTATATAGAACTAAAGTTTCCTTGGAATATTTATTTTCGACAGTTAAAGAGCTTTTAGCGAAATAGCATAATAGGTTATCAAATTCGTTTTCTAATATCAAATACCTTTCATTTGAGCCAGATATTGGCATTGTCGAAAAATTTTTTCCTTTGGGGGTGTTTTTGGAAAAGGGTGATGCACTAAATATATGGTCCTACATTTGTATTCGTATTCTACTCCCGAATACCTTTATTTGAGCCCCATATTGCGATGGTTACTAAAAAATTGCTGTTGGTGGGGTATTTTGGGAAAGTGGTAGACCCCAGAAAATTGGTCCCGAAAGTGGGTATCAATTCTTGCTCTACCTCCCAATACCTTTCATTTAAGCTCCACATTGACATGGTCGATAGATATGCCCGATTTAGGGGTGTTTTGGGGATTGGGGTGGTCCCCCAAACACTAAGCCCGGAAAATATATCAGCAGCGTGTTCTATACTCATATAACTATATATCATTTATTTCAACCCCATATTGTCATTGGCCTCAAAATTGGATATCAAATTCGTTTTCTAATCTTATTTAAACTCCTTATTGCAAAAGTCAACAAATTAAAAAAACGTAGTCCCACATTTGGATATTAGATTCGTATTCTACTCGCAAATACCTTTCATTTGAGTCCCATTTTGCCATGGTCGGTAAATATGCCCGATTTAGAGGTGTTTTGTGGGTTGGGATGGCCCCCCTAACACTTGGTCCGACAATTGGATATCAGATACGTTTCTTATCCTAAATACCCTTCATTTGAGTCCCATATTGTCGTGATTGGTCTAAATATATGTTTAGTAGGTTTTAGGGTGGGGCGGCCCCCCTAGGTACCCCATCCGAAATTTAGATACCAAATTTTTATTTTTAAAACGATATCAAGATATGGTCCGGTTCGGACCACAATTAAATTATATGTTGGAGACCTGTGTAAAATTTCAGCCAATTCGTATAAGAATTGCGCCCATTGGGGCTCACGAAGTAAAATAGAGAGAACGATTTATATGGGATCTGTATCGGGCTATAGATCGATTCAGACCATAATAAACACGTTTGTTGATGGTCATAAGAGGATCCATCGTACAAAATTTCAGGCATATCGGATAATAATTGCGACCTCTAGGGGTCAAGAAGTCAAGATCCCAGATCGGTTTATATGGCAGCTATATCAGGTTATGAACCGATTTGAACCTTATTTGACACAGTTGTTGAAAGTAAAAATAAAATACGTCATGAAAAATTTCAGCCAAATTGGATAGGAATTGCGCCCTCTAGGAGCTCAAGAAGTCAAATCCCCAGATCTGTTTATATGACAGCTATATCAGGTTATGAACCGATTTGAACCATACTTGGCACAGATGTTGAATATCATAACGAAATACTTCGTGCGAAATTCCATTCTAATCGGATAAGAATTGCGCCCTCTAGAGGGTCAAGAAGTCAAGATCCCAGATCGGTTTATATGGCAGCTATATCAGGTTATGAACCGATTTGAACCATACTTGGCACAATTGTTGGATATAATAACAAAACACGTCGTGCAAAATTTCATTCCAATCGGATAAGAATTGCGCACTCTAGAGGCTCAAGAAGTCAAGACCCAAGATCGATTTATATGGCAGCTATATCAGGTTATGGACCGATTTGAACCATACTTAGCACAGTTGTTAGATATCATAACAAAACACGTCGTGCAAAATTTCATTCTGATCGGGTAAGAATTGCGTACGCTAGAGGCTCAAGAAGTCAAGACCCAAGATCGGTTTATATGGCAGCTATATCAGGTTATGGACCGATTTGAACCATACTTAGCACAGTTGTTAGATATCATAACAAAACACGTCATGCAAAATTTCATTCAAATCGGATAAGAATTGTGCCCTCTAGATGCTCAAGAAGTCAAGACCCAAGATCGGTTTATATGGCAGCTATATAAGGTTATGGGCGGATTCGAGCCATACTTAACACACTTGTTGGGTATCATAACAAAACACGTCGTGCGAAATTCCATTCCAATCAGATAAGAATTGCGCTCTCTAGAGGCTCTAGAAGTCAAGACCCAAGATCGGTTTATATGGCAGCTATATCAGGTTATGAACCGATTTGAACCATACTTGGCACAATTGTTGGATATAATAACAAAACACGTCGTGCAAAATTTCATTTCAATCGGATAAGAATTGCGCACTCTAGAGGCTCAAGGAGTCAAGACCCAAGATCGATTTATATGGCAGCTATATCAGGTTATGGACCGATTTGAACCATACTTAGCACAGTTGTTAGATATCATAACAAAACACGTCGTGCAAAATTTCATTCTGATCGGGTAAGAATTGCGCACTCTAGAGGCTCAAGAAGTCAAGACCCAAGATCGATTTATATGGCAGCTATATCAGGTTATGGACCGATTTGAACCATACTTGGCACAGTTGTTGGATATCATAGCAAAACACGTCGTGCAAAATTTCATTGTAATCGGATAAGAATTGCGCACTCTAGAGGCTCAAGAAGTCAAGACCCAAGATCGGTTTATAAGGCAGCTATATCAAAACATGGACCGATATGGCCCATTTACAATACCAACCGACCTACACTAATAAGAAGTATTTGAGCAAAATTTCAAGCGGCTAGCTTTACTCCTTCGGAAGTTAGCGTGCTTTCGACAGACAGACGGACGGACAGACAGACGGACGGACATGGCTAGATCGACATAAAATGTCGCGACGATCATGAATATATATACTTTATGGGGTCTCGGACGAATATTTCGAGTAGTTACAAACAGAATGACGAAATTAGTATACCCCCCATCTTATGGTGGAGGGTATAAAAACTAGTTTAGTGGTCTAGGCCGTTAGTTTTTGTACTGAAGTCTTAAATGGATAATGATTATTATCGCAACTATTATTGAAGGAATATCCAGTGCAGAAAATTTTTTCTGATATTTTTGGCATGGGTAAGCCGAAGATGGTTACAGGAGAGTGTGTTCAAAGTTGATCATATGCTTTTCCCTACTGTTTTGACAAGTTGTCTGTCCATCAAATCAAAAAATAAAGGAACTAACCTTCGACTGTTTAGGTATTATTTGTTTAACCCTCTTACCCTGGGACAAGCTTCCACAATAGACTAAAAGTGCTATAAAAACATGGCCGCAAAATTTATACGTAACTTAGTGAATGCAAAAAAGAGCAATTGAAAAGAAATTTATAAATCACATTATGTAAAATGAAACAGGCCGGGTGCAGGTAATATATACTATATCTTATATATAAAAATCAATTTGTGTTTGTTTGTTTGTTTGTATGTTTGTGTGTTCCTTATAGACTCAAAAACGGCTTAACCAATTTTCTTGAAATTTTCACAGATGGTGCATAATGATCCCGTGGTGAAAATAGGGTACTACATTTTTTGATATCTGAAGGAAGGCTGGACCCTCCCCCTTACCCTAATTTTCAGAAACGCCAGATCTCAGAGATGGGTGGTGCGATTTAAGCGAAATTTTGTGTGCTCTCATATATTACCCTAAAAATAAAAATTTGATATCCAAATTTCGGATGGTTATGAACCGATTTGAACCATACTTGGCACAATTGTTGGATATAATAACAAAACACGTCGTGCAAAATTTCATTCCAATCGGATAAGAATTGCGCACTCTAGAGGCTCAAGAAGTCAAGACCCAAGATCGATTTATATGGCAGCTATATCAGGTTATGGACCGATTTGAACCATACTTAGCACAGTTGTTAGATATCATAACAAAACACGTCGTGCAAAATTTCATTCCAATCGGATAAGAATTGCGCACTCTAGAGGCTCAAGAAGTCAAGACCCAAGATCGATTTATATGGCAGCTATATCAGGTTATGGACCGATTTGAACCATACTTAGCACAGTTGTTAGATATCATAACAAAACACGTCGTGCAAAATTTCATTCTGATCGGGTAAGAATTGCGTACGCTAGAGGCTCAAGAAGTCAAGACCCAAGATCGGTTTATATGGCAGCTATATCAGGTTATGGACCGATTTGAACCATACTTAGCACAGTTGTTAGATATCATAACAAAACACGTCATGCAAAATTTCATTCAAATCGGATAAGAATTGTGCCCTCTAGATGCTCAAGAAGTCAAGACCCAAGATCGGTTTATATGGCAGCTATATAAGGTTATGGGCGGATTCGAGCCATACTTAACACACTTGTTGGGTATCATAACAAAACACGTCGTGCGAAATTCCATTCCAATCAGATAAGAATTGCGCTCTCTAGAGGCTCTAGAAGTCAAGACCCAAGATCGGTTTATATGGCAGCTATATCAGGTTATGAACCGATTTGAACCATACTTGGCACAATTGTTGGATATAATAACAAAACACGTCGTGCAAAATTTCATTTCAATCGGATAAGAATTGCGCACTCTAGAGGCTCAAGGAGTCAAGACCCAAGATCGATTTATATGGCAGCTATATCAGGTTATGGACCGATTTGAACCATACTTAGCACAGTTGTTAGATATCATAACAAAACACGTCGTGCAAAATTTCATTCTGATCGGGTAAGAATTGCGCACTCTAGAGGCTCAAGAAGTCAAGACCCAAGATCGATTTATATGGCAGCTATATCAGGTTATGGACCGATTTGAACCATACTTGGCACAGTTGTTGGATATCATAGCAAAACACGTCGTGCAAAATTTCATTGTAATCGGATAAGAATTGCGCACTCTAGAGGCTCAAGAAGTCAAGACCCAAGATCGGTTTATAAGGCAGCTATATCAAAACATGGACCGATATGGCCCATTTACAATACCAACCGACCTACACTAATAAGAAGTATTTGAGCAAAATTTCAAGCGGCTAGCTTTACTCCTTCGGAAGTTAGCGTGCTTTCGACAGACAGACGGACGGACAGACAGACGGACGGACATGGCTAGATCGACATAAAATGTCGCGACGATCATGAATATATATACTTTATGGGGTCTCGGACGAATATTTCGAGTAGTTACAAACAGAATGACGAAATTAGTATACCCCCCATCTTATGGTGGAGGGTATAAAAACTAGTTTAGTGGTCTAGGCCGTTAGTTTTTGTACTGAAGTCTTAAATGGATAATGATTATTATCGCAACTATTATTGAAGGAATATCCAGTGCAGAAAATTTTTTCTGATATTTTTGGCATGGGTAAGCCGAAGATGGTTACAGGAGAGTGTGTTCAAAGTTGATCATATGCTTTTCCCTACTGTTTTGACAAGTTGTCTGTCCATCAAATCAAAAAATAAAGGAACTAACCTTCGACTGTTTAGGTATTATTTGTTTAACCCTCTTACCCTGGGACAAGCTTCCACAATAGACTAAAAGTGCTATAAAAACATGGCCGCAAAATTTATACGTAACTTAGTGAATGCAAAAAAGAGCAATTGAAAAGAAATTTATAAATCACATTATGTAAAATGAAACAGGCCGGGTGCAGGTAATATATACTATATCTTATATATAAAAATCAATTTGTGTTTGTTTGTTTGTTTGTATGTTTGTGTGTTCCTTATAGACTCAAAAACGGCTTAACCAATTTTCTTGAAATTTTCACAGATGGTGCATAATGATCCCGTGGTGAAAATAGGGTACTACATTTTTTGATATCTGAAGGAAGGCTGGACCCTCCCCCTTACCCTAATTTTCAGAAACGCCAGATCTCAGAGATGGGTGGTGCGATTTAAGCGAAATTTTGTGTGCTCTCATATATTACCCTAAAAATAAAAATTTGATATCCAAATTTCGGATGGGGTACCTAGGGGGGCCGCCCCACCCTAAAACCTACCAAACATATATTTAGACCAATCACGACAATATGGGACTCAAATGAAAGTTATTTAGAATAAGAAAACGTATCTGATATCAATTTGTCGAAACAAGTGCTATGGGGACTACCCCAAACCCCAAAACACCCCTGAATCGGACATATTTACCGACCATGGCAATATGAGACTCAAATGAAAGGAATTTGCATGTAGATCTGATATCCAAATGTAGGACCACGTTTAAGGGGGTCCACCCCTTCCCAAAAACAACCCCTAAACAGGGCTTATTTAGTGACCATGGGAATATGGGGCTTAAATAAAAGTTATATAAGTGTGGAATTAGAATCTGATATCCAAATATGGTACCAAGTGTTTGGGGGGCCGACTCTCCCCAAAAACCTCCCCCAAAGGGGACACTTTTACGATCATAGCCACATGGGGATCAAATGAAAGGTCTTTGGGAGTAAACCACAAATCTGATATCAATATTCGGGAAAAGTGTCTATGGGGCCACCCCACCCCCACAAAACCACCCAACCCCCAAAACACCCCTAAGTCGGACATATTTACCGATCATGGCAATGTGGGACTCAAATAAAAGGCATTTGCGAGTAGAATACGAATTTGATATCCAAATGTGGGACCACGTCTCTGGGGTCCATACCTTCCCCAAAACACCCCCCAAACTGGACTTATTTACTGACCATGGGAATATGGGTCTTAAATAAAAGGTATTTGAATGTATAATACGAATCTGATATCCAAATATGGGACCAAGTGTTTGGGGGCCGCCTCTCCCCAAAAACAAAAACAAAGTGGACAAATTTACGACCATTGCCATATGGGACTCAAATGAAAGGTCTTTGGGGGTATAGCACGAATCTGATATCAATATTCTGGAAAAGTGTCTATGGGGCCCCCCCACAACACCACCCAAATAGTAAGTATTTGCTGACTATTGCAATACGAGGCTCAAATAAGAGGGTTCTTCGAGTGGAACACGAATCCGATATATATTTTCAAGGCCAACTCACTGAGTGGCCACCCATCCCGCAAAACACCCCCCAAGCCGGTCACGTTTGCCGACAGTGGAAATGGCTCAAATTAAAGGTGTTTGGGAGTAGACCACGTATCTGATATCAACATTAGAGACCAACTGACTAGGGGATTTCCCACCACCATTACAACCCCCAAATAGGACGTATTTGCTCACCAAAATATTTATAGTTTTTAGGGCCAATAACCCTAACCGGACATATTTGCAAACTTTTGTTCCACAAAAAGTAAAAGAAGGCGCATATTTATATACTAGCTGACCTGGGCCCGCTCCGCGGCGCCTTCTTTTACTTTATATTGAACAAAAGTTTCCTTGGAATATTTATTTTCGAAGATCTTTTAGTGAAATACCATGCTAACTTGACTAAGAGTTTATCAATATAAGTGCCTTTATCTGAATCCCATATGATCTTTATTGGTCTAGAAATTTAAGTATGGATGTAAGGTGTACTCCATTCTTAAAATACTTCATTTCAGCTCGATATTCTCATGATTTCTGATTTAGTGGTGTTTTCGGGGGAGAGGTGGTCTCCCAGATACTTGGCCCTGAAAAAATATCCGCATCGTGCTCTTCTCTCAAATACCATTCATTTAAACCCCATCATGCCATTGGCTTAAGAGGAGTTTGCAGGATGAGGCGTCCCCCAAACACATGGCCCCAAAATAGGTTATCAAATTCGTTTCCTAATTTCAGATACCTTTCATTTGAGTTAAATCGCACCACCCAACTCCGAGATCTGGCGGTTTAAAAGAAAGTATTTAGTATTCCGCGCTCATAGAACTTCTGGCCTTTATCTGCAAAAAACTGAACCAAGTGCGATTTTATAGCCTCATCATTGCCGAAAGATTTACCATTTAAGGAGGGCTATATGGTGGATGCATCAAAAGTTCCCCGCCAAGCTCACTCAGTTTTTGGCGAGTGACCAAAGATGTGTGCGGTCTAGCGTTGTCCTGGTGGAATATGACACCTTTACGATTTACCAATTCTGGTCGCTTCTCCTTGATGGCTGTATTCAATTTGTGGAATTGTTGACAGCAAACATCCGAATTAATCGTTTGGTTCCTTGGAAGCAGCTCAAAATATACCACACCCTTCCAATCCCACCAAACAGACAGCATAACCTTCTTTTGGTGGATATCAGCCTTTGAAGTGGTTTGAGCTGGTTCACCATGCTTGGACCATGA
Source organism: Stomoxys calcitrans (assembly GCF_963082655.1). Lineage (NCBI taxonomy): Eukaryota > Metazoa > Arthropoda > Insecta > Diptera > Muscidae > Stomoxys > Stomoxys calcitrans. The sequence goes on along the minus strand of NC_081552.1, from coordinate 126,555,339 downwards.
TCGTTTTCGACTAACGTTGTTGTAAACAATCCATTTTTCATCTCCAGTTATGATTCGTTTTAAAAACGGATCGAATTCATTGCGTTTAAGGTGCATATCACAAGCGTTGATTCGGTTTGTTAAATGAATTTCTTTCAGTACATGTGGTACCCATATTAAAATTGACGCCAAACAAACAAAATTTCACACACTTTTTTTCTAAAGCAAGCTAAAAGTAACAACTGATAACTGACAGGGGAAAGAATGCAATTACAGAGTCACAAGCCGTTGAAAAAATTTGTCAACGCCGTCTATATTACTACTAAATATATTACCGACAATTACTTTTTGGGCAACCCAATATTTTCCGGGCTTAGTGTTTGGGGGACCATCCCAATCCCCAAAACAACCCTAAATCGGCCATATATACCGACCATGTCAATGTGGGGCTTAAATGAAAGGTACTGGGGGGTAGAACAAGAATTGATACCCACTTTCGGGACCAATTTTCTGGGGGTCAACCCCTTTCCCAAAGTACCCCACAAGCAGCAATTTTTTAGTGACTATCGCAAAATGGGGCTGAAATAAAGGTATTTGGGAGTAGAATACGAATTTGATGTCCAAATTTAGGACCATGTATTTAGGGAATCACCCCTTCCCCAAAACACCCAGCAAAGGGTACACAATTTTGACCATGCCAATATGTGGTATTTAAGATTAGAAAACGAATTTGAAAACCTATTTTTGGCCATGTGTTTGGGGGACGCCTCTTCGTGTACACTCCTCTAAACCAATGGAAATATGGGGTTTAAATAAATGGTTTTTGAAAGAAGAGCACGATGCTGATATTTTTTCAGGGCCAAGTGCCTGGGAGACCACCTCACCCCCGAAAACACCCCTAAATCAGATATCATGAGAGTAGCGGGCTGAAATAAAATATTTTAAGAATGAAATACACCTTACATCCAAACTTAAATACATAGACCAATAAAGATCATATGGGATTCGGACAAAGGCACTTATATTGCTAAATTATTATTCAAGCCATATACTATTTTCGTAGGATTGTATTTCACTAAAAGCTCTTTAATTGTCGAAAAAAAAAATTCCAAGGAAAAGTTTGTCATATAAAGTACAATAAAAGAAGGTGCAGCGGAGCGGGCCCGGGTTAGCTAGTATATTATATATATGTATATACATTTGTATATATATATATATATGTATGTTTGGTTGTTGGTTTGTCATTTTTTTTTGTTCCGTATAGACTCAAAAACGGCTGAACCGATTTCTTTCAAATGTCCACAGATTGTGGGGTGTGGTTCGAAAGCAATCGGCCATATAATTTTTATACCCTCCACCATAAGATGGGGGGTATACTAATTTCGTCATTCTGTTTGTAACTACTCGAAATATTCGTCTGAGACCCCATAAAGTATATATATTCGTGATCGTCGCGACATTTTATGTCGATCTAGCCATGTCCGTCCGCTGTCCGTCCGTCTGTCTGTCGAAAGCACGCTAACTTCCGAAGGAGTAAAGCTAGCCGCTTGAAATTTTGCTCAAATACTTCTTATTAGTGTAGGTTGGTTGGTATTGTAAATGGGCCATATCGGTCCATGTTTTGATATAGCTGCCATATAAACCGATCTTGGGTCTTGATTTCTTGAGCCTCTAGAGTGCGCAATTCTTATCCGATTGGGATGAAATTTTGCACGACGTGTTTTGCTATGATATCCAACAACTGTGCCACGTATGGTTCAAATCGGTCCATAACCTGATATAGCTGCCATATAAACCGATCTTGGGTCTTGACTTCTTGAGCCTCTAGCGTACGCAATTCTTACCCGATCAGAACGAAATTTTGAACGACGTGTTTTGTTATGATATCTAACAACTGTGCTAAGTATGGTTCAAATCGGTCCATAACCTGATATAGCTGCCATATAAATCGATCTTGGGTCTTGACTTCTTGAGCCTCTAGAGTGCGCAATTCTTATCCGATTGGAATGAAATTTTGCACGACGTGTTTTGTTATTATATCCAACAATTGTGCCAAGTATGGTTCAAATCGGTTCATAACCTGATATAGCTGCCATATAAACCGATCTTGGGTCTTGACTTCTTGAGCCTCTAGAGAGCGCAATTCTTATCTGATTGGAATGGAATTTCGCACGACGTGTTTTGTTATGATACCCAACAAGTGTGTTAAGTATGGCTCGAATCCGCCCATAACCTGATATAGCTGCCATATAAACCCATCTTGGGTCTTGACTTCTTGACCCTTTAGAGGGCACAATTCTTATCCGATTTGAATGAAATTTTGCATGACGTATTTTATTTTTACTTTCAACCACTGTGTCATATAAGGTTCAAATCGGTTCATAACCTGATATAGCTGCCATATAAACCGATCTGGGATCTTGACTTCTTGACCCCTAGAGGTCGCAATTATTATCCGATATGCCTGAAATTTTGTACGAGGGATCCTCTCATGACCATCAACAAACGTGTTTATTATGGTCTGAATCGGTCTATAGCCTGATACAGATCCCATATAAATCGTTCTCTCTATTTTACTTCGTGAGCCCCAATGGGCGCAATTCTTATACGAATTGGCTGAAATTTTACACAGGTCTCCAACATATAATTTAATTGTGGTCCGAACCGGACCATATCTTGATATCGTTTTAATAGCAGAGCAACTCTTTTCTTATATCCTTTTTTGCCTAAGAAGAGATGCCGGAAAAAGGACTCGACAAATGCGATCCATGGTGGAGGGTATATAAGATTCGGCCCGGCCGAACTTAGCACGCTTTTACTTGTTTGATATCTCCTTACTTTTGGTGTAAGGGTGGGTACTTCTCACAAAAAAAGTGCGGAGATCTGGGAAATATGGGACTCAAATTAAAGGTATTCGGGATTAGAATACACATATGACATCAAAATTTGGGTCTAACTTCCTAGAAGGCTGTTCCAACCTCTAAACCCATTCATATAGGCATATTGGATGAAGATGACAATATGGGACCTGAATGAAAGATATGCGGGAGAAGATTAAAAAATTGTCATGAAGGAGGAAAAGGCTATATAATTTGTCGATATTGATAGGGGCGGCCCCTCCCCCGTTACCCCAAAAACACAACCCAAAATCAAGGTTGACAGATCGGGACGATATGGGTATCAAATGAAAGGTATTGGAGAGTAGAATACGAATATGCTATAAACCCAGGGGTTAACCACCATGGAACCCAGGGGCCACCCCAACCCCAAAAGTTCCCAAAAACAAACATATTGGACGCACATATCAATATGGGACTCAAATGAAAGGTATTCGGGACTAGACTACGAATATGATATAAAAAAGGAGGTACAAGTAATTGGGGGTCACCCCACCATCAAATGGTAATATAATTCGATCCTAGCTAGATGAGCCTCAAATTAAAGGCATTCGGGACTAGACTACGGTAGCAGATTACGAATATGACATTAAACTTTGTGTCCAAGGCTCTATATGGTGCTTTACCTCTCCATTAAAACAATGGGGGATCAAGTGATAGATATTTTTAAATGGAGCGCGTCATTCAAATTTGTGCTCAAGTGGCAGATGGAGTGAGGCGCCCCTCACCAAACGACGTGCTGCTAGGCGACACTTTCATGTTCAAAAGTTTAACATGGTTAAAATACTAAGAACTGTCGCCTCCGCACCTAATATAAAGACCGGAAAATTAGTTATTTACGACTGAGAATCATTTAATATGGCAATTTAATTTGATTTGAAAAAGACTAAATTATGGCTATTCAACTGGTAGCCATATATATGCCAGGTAGCCAAGCGAGTAGCAGCATAGACAAAGGAAATCAATAGACTCATAACATATGTTCAAAAAAGCTCTAACAGATGGGAGAATTGTACAATTCTCAGACGTTTATATGTTATTGCACTAGCTTCCGGGGCGACATGGAACTGACAACTTTTAAGTTATTAAAGTCTATACCTTTCCTTATAGATGTCAGCACTAACATTTAAATAAGCGCCATCTATTCTGTTTGCAATTGGATCAACTGAATGGAGACGCCACCGCGAACAGAGAGAGGGCAGAGTGGTAAAAATTGATCATGCAACGCTTATCTTTGTTATGGCAACCTATTGGTCCTTAAAATAAAATATAGGAATTTCCTTGTGGTTGTTTGCTGTATTATTTTTTTGAATTTCCCACCCTAAGATGGGCCTTAACAATTGTTGATGAAAGAGAATAAACCACCTAATATACTACTTTATATTGAATAATTAAAACAGAACATTGTTCGTTTGCTTTTGTAAATTTGTAACTCTTAACATAATAACAAAAATATGTGTTACAGGTAGTTTAAGTGCCTATCTTTGCAATAGATAAAAATGTATTTAGTAGAGTGCGAATATCCAAGTTTGTGTTAAACTGTTAGAGGAGAAGGCTCAACGAACGTACACAGAATCAGAGCTATTGGAGAGTAGGTTACGTTACTGAGGTGAGATTTTTCTACGTCTTGAAAACAAAAGCTCAGTGGAGCGGGTTTGATTGAGAATTTAATTCAAAGATAAGAAGCCTCCTTTTTATATTCAAACCTAAGTGGTGTGCCAATAAGCACACATTTTTTGCGTTTTGTCACTCGATTCTTCGCCAAGTCATTGAAAACAGCTGATTTTATAAAGAGAAAATAACTGTTTTCATTGACTTGGCGAACGAATCGAGTGACAACAAGTAAAGGCGGGAATTGAGCCCTATAGTGGCTTAAAAATTTAAATCGGGAGATTGGTTCATATGGGAGCTATATCAGGTTATGGACCCAATCGGACCATATTTGGCACATATGTGGAAGATCATATGAGAAGTCGTTAAAATAATGTTTAGTCAAATCGCATAAGAATTGCGCCCTCGAGAGGCTCAGAGAGTTAATTAGGAGATCGGTTTATATGGGAGCTACATCAGATGTTAGCACAGATGTTGGAAGTCATAACAAAATATCTTATTCAAAATTTGAGACAAATTGGATAAGAATTGCTTCGTTTAGGGGCTCTAGAGGTTAAGATCCAAAACCGGTTAATATGGCAGCTATATCAAAACTTGAACCAATATGACCCATTTAAAATCCAACGGAATTACACTAATAGGAAGTATTTGTGCAAAATTTCATACGCCTAGCTTTATCCTTTCGAAAGTTAGGTGCTTCCGACAGATGAACAGACCGACATGGCTAAATCGACATAGAATGTCAAGACGATCAAAAATATTCATATATACTTTATTGGGTCTCAGATGAATATTTCGATGGTTTACAAACGGAATGACGAAATTAGATAATGATGGATGGTTTAAGAAGAAAAAACTAATTTAGTGGTCTAGGCCGTTAGTTCTTGTACTGAAGTCTTAAATGGATTATGATTATTGTCGCAACTATTGAATATACAGTGCAGAAAATTTTCTCTGCTATTTTTGGCATGGGTAAGCCGAAGATGGTTACAGGAGAGTGTATTCAATGTTGATCACATGCTTTTCACTACTGTTTTGACAAGTTGTCTGTCCTTCAAATAAATAAAGTAAAGGAACTAACCTTTGACTGTTTTCGGTATTAATTGTTTAACCCTCCCTTTGACAAGCTTCCACAATAGTCTTAAAGTTCAATAAAAGCTTGGCCGCAAAACATATACGTAACTTAGTAAATGCAAAGAAGAGTAATTGAAAAGAAAGTTATAATTCATATGATGTAAAAGGAAGCGCAGCAAAGCGGCCGGGTTCAGCTAGTCTACATATGCAAAGGAATTTGTATTTGTTTGTCTGTTTGTTTGTTCGTTTGTTTGTTTGTGGGTTTGTAAATTTGTTTGTTCCGTATAGACTCAAAAACGGATAAACCTATTTCTTTGAAATTTTCACAGATTGTGGAGAGTGGTCCGTAAAGAGCAATAGGCTATATAATATTTTGATATAGCAAGGAAGCGGACCATCCCTCTTACCCGAAGAGTATCACCCAAAAGTAAAAGTGAGCCAAGATGAGGAAGCCACCGTAGCGCAGAGGTTAGCATGTCCAACTATGACGCTGAACGCCTGGGTTCGAATCCTGGCGAGACCATCAGAAAAAATTTTCAGCGTTGCTTTTCCCCTCCTAATGCTTTCAACATTTGTGAGGTACTATGCCATATAAAACTTCTCTCTAAAAGGTGTCGCACTGCGGCACGCCGTTTAAACTTGAAACGGACAGCACTCATTGATATGTGAGAAGTTTGCCCCAGCTCCATAGTGGAATCTTCATGGGCAAAATTTGCATTTGCATTTGCAGAGAACGAATTCTACATTACAAATTGGGTCCAAGTAATTGGGGTCCAAAACCCCCCAAAATAGGTTAATTGGACGATAGTGACAAAATGGGACTCGAATGAAAACTTTGTGTCCAAGAATCTAGGTGCTGCTTTACCTCCTAAATTCGCCTCCAGTAGGTCATTTGACCCACTAAAACAATGGGGGATCAAGTGATGGATATTTTTGAGTGGAGTGCGTTATTCAAATTTGTGCTTACGTAGCAAATGGGTTGTGACGCACAATCCTTATACAGACGCCCACCACCAAGCGGCTGTAAACACCGATCATGACAATTTGGGGTTAAATGAAATGTAAAAGCTTGTGGGCTGCGAACCTGATATCTTTATTCTGCTTTATTATCTAGAGACCACCTCACCCCAAAACTGTCGATTAATAATAATTACCTAACCGGACACTGTCTGCTTTAATAAATGTGTGGGACATAAATAAATGTAGTACGCCGCTATTCCCCCAAAACACTTTTTGTTCAAAAGTTTTACATGGTTTAATAGAAAGAACTATGGCCACCGCACCAAATATCTAAACTGGCAAATTAGTTCTTTATCACAGAAAATCGTTTAATATGGCTATTTGATTTGATTTTAAACCAGTAAAAGCGTACTAAGTTCGACCGGGCCGAATCTTATATACCCTCCACCATAGATCGCATTTGTCAATCTCTTTTCCCGATATCTCTTTTAAACCAAGCAAAGGATAACAGAAAAGACTTGCTATAGTATTGGAGCTATATCCAGTTATGGTCAACTTCGGACCATAATAAATGTCATTGTGTTAAATTTCAGCCAATTCGGGTAAGAATTGCACCCTCTCGTGGCTCAAGAAGTCAAGAATCAAGATGGGTTTATATGGCAGCCATATCAGGTTGTGGACCGATTTAAATCGATTTCCAGCACAGTTGCTGAAAGTTACAACTTAACACGTCGTTCAAAATTTCAGCCAAATCGGATAGGAATTGCGCCCTCTAGACCCTCAAGAAGACGGGCGGATATGGCTAGAACGACTTAAAATGTCATCACGTTCAAGAATATATATTCTTTGTAGGGTCTTAGACTAATATTTCGAGGAGTAACAAAGAGAAATTAGTACACCCCCATCCTATGATGTATACCCTCCATCAGACTAAATTATAACTATTTAATAGGTAGTCATATAGTCATTTATGGACAACCACCACATTTTGATTCACTCTAAGCGAGAAGCATTAACATTTAAATGAGAGCTATCTACTGGCTGTTTTCAATTAGATTTAGTTCATCCAGCCAGCCAGCAAGCAGATGGCGCTAATTTGGAGAAGCCAACATGAACAGAGAGAGGTTAGAGTGGTCATAATCATTCATATAGCATTTGTCTTTGTTATGACAACCTATCGGTCCTTTGAATAAAGAAAAATAAAATATAGGAATTGCATTGCGGTTGTTTGCGGTATTCTTTTTTAACTTTTCCACCCAAGCCGTTGTTTAAGGTAGTTTAAGTGACAATCTTTGCCATAGAAAAAATAGATTTAAATACAAGAAAAATCTATAGAAAAAAAAATTGCAGAAAAATCTTATTAGTTAAAAAGTCAAAATTTTGGAGTAAGAATAAGAAACACATTTTTCGCGTGGTGAAAATGAAGGCACAGCGATGCGGGCCGGCGTGAGCTATCTATATATATATATATATATATATATATATATGTAAAATGGATGTTTTGGGGACAGAAAAATCCTATGGAAATTATGGCATACATCGCTTCGTTTTTATTTTCCCATACGATGTATGCCCATTTTTCCACTCTAACACCTTGAAATGTCAACATATATCAGATTTATTATAAAACGTATATTATAAGGACACTATTATATAAAATGTTTACTTCCGGGACATGTCCTCGATGTATACACTTTATTAACAAGGGAAAAACTTGCCACCTTTCACTCATACATTCTGATTTTCAAAAAATCAACTCTGCGTTATCAGTTAGTCGAGTCTGCAACCATATATCATTGCGTATCCATTTAGTCAAGTTTTCAGCCATTGTGTTATCAACTTTGCATTATAATTTATTCTATCTTTCAACCTTTCTCTATCGAAAAAGTCATTTATGGATAATTTAAAACGCAAGATGGCGTTGCACACTGGGCCAAGCGGCAAAAAGAAAAATTGAAATAAATCAGCAACTTTTTATTTGTTGATCTGAGCGGTAAAAAATGTTCTAGACATTTGTAGAAGAGTACATAGGCTTTCAGGAAAATGGAAAATGTAGGTCAATATATTTAAAACAGGGTCAAATGCAGGGTGTCAAAATTAACCACTTTCCACTTCTCCAACCTTTTAAGATTTATAACTTTTGATCTTCTCTACCGATATCCATGGTTTAGGACTCTGGAGAAAGAGCTTGACGAGGTCTAAAAAAGCATGCATAATGTCATATGCCATCGTTTGCCGTTGAGGAGATATGGACAGTTTAGTTTTAAAATGTCAAAATTTTGCATTGGTTTCTTCAGTGTTGTTTCTTTATAACCTCGTCAATTTCTTAGCTATATACTGAAAGTTTCACCCAAATTGTGCCAGTATAGTATAGATAAAGTAAAAACAAGTAAAAACGTGATAAGTTCGGCCGGGCCGAATCTTATATACCCTCCACCATGGATCGCATTTGGCGAGTTCTTTTCCCGGCATCTCTTCTTAGGCAGAAAAGGATATAAGAAAAGATTTGCTCTGCTATTAGACCGATAACAAGATATGGTCCGGTTTGGACCACAATTAAATTATATTTATGTTGGAGACCTGTGTAAAATGTCAGCCAATTCGAATAAGAATTGCGCCCTTTGGGGGCTCACGAAGTAAAATAGAGAGAACGATTTATACGGGATCTCTATCGGGCTATGGACCGATTCAGACCATAATAAACACGTTTGTTGATGGTCATGAGAGGATCCGTCCGGTTTGGACCACAATTAAATTATATGTGGGAGACCTGTGTAAAATGGCAGCCAATTCGAATAAGAATTGCGCCCATTGGGGCTCACGAAGTAAATTAGAGAGAACGATTTATATGGGATCTCTATCGGGCTATAGACCGATTCAGACCATAATAAACACGTTTGTTGATGGTCATGAGAGGATCCGTCGTACAAAATTTCAGGCATATCGGATAATAATTGCGACCTCTAGGGGTCAAGAAGTCAAGATCCCAGATCGGTTTATATGGCAGCTATATCAGATTATGAACCGATTTGAACCTTATTTGATACAGTTGTTGAAAGTAAAAATAAAATACGTCATGCAAAATATCAGACAAATCGGATAGGAATTGGGCCCTCTAGAAGCTCAAGAAGCCAAATCCCCAGATCGGTTTATATGACAGCTATATCGGGTTATGGACCGATTTCAACCATACTTCGCACAGTTGTTGGATATCATAACGAAATACTTCGTGCAAAAATTCATTCAAATCGGATAAGAATTGTGCCCTCTAGAGGCTCAAGAAGTCAAAACCCAAGATCGGTTTATATGGTAGCTATATCAGGTTATGGACCGATTTGAACCATACTTGGCACAGTTGTTGGATATAATAACAAAACACGTCGTGCAAAATTTCATTTCAATCGGATAAGAATTGCGCACGCTAGAGGCTCAAGAAGTCAAGACCCAAGATCGGTTTATATCGCAGCTATATTAGGTTATGAACCGATTTGAACCATACTTAGCACAGTTGTTGGATATCATAGCAAAACACGTCGTGCAAAATTTCATTCCAATCGGATAAGAATTGCGCACTCTAGAGGCTCAAGAAGTCAAGACCCAAGATCGGTTTATATCGCAGCTATATCAAAACATGGACCGATATGGCCCATTTACAATACCAACCGACCTACACTAATGAGAAGTATTTGTGCAAAATTTCAAGCGGCTAGCTTTACTCCTTCGGAAGTTAGCGTGCTTTCGACAGACAGACGGACGGACGGACGGACGGACGGACAGACGGACGGACATGGCTAGATCGACATAAAATGTCGCGACGATCAAGAATATATATACTTTATGGGGTCTCAGACGAATATTTCGAGTAGTTACAAACAGAATGACGAAATTAGTATACCCCCCATCTTATGGAGGAGGGTATAAAAAATAATCATTCCAATATATTTAGCGGTTTAAATATGGAATCGTTTTCAACATGAAAAACATTTTGTTCTTCTAAAACCAGCAAAATTTTCCATAAAAGATACTCCTATTTACTTGAAGTTTTCGTAAACTTTGGTTATCAAATCATTAACATTTTTCTTTTCCATTTTCATAAAGCGGAGTCAATAAGAAAAGTTTTAAATGCTAATTTGACTCTTTTCAAAATCAAACCACCCCTTTATCTTAAAGCCAATATGGCCATTTTTTATACCTTACACCACTACCATGGTATAGGGTATTATAACTTAGTGAATTTGTTTGTAACACCCAGAAGGAATAGAGATAGACCCATTGATAAGCATACTGATCGAACCAGAATCACGTTCTGATTTGATTTAGCTATGTCCGTCTGTCCATCCATGCATGTTAATTTATTAAAATTGGTTCAGATTTCAGATTTTTTTTAGCTCACATATATGTTTTTTTTAGCTCGCATATATGTGTGGTCATTTGTATTACGATTTTCCCAAAATGTTGGCAAGTAGTTTTTCCTTATAACTCCTGACAATGTTGTTGTGTTTTAAATAAATCGGTTCAGATTTATATATAGTTAACATATATATGTATCACCCGATTTTTACTTTTAAGGCCATGGTCAGCGTATTTCTTGACAGATTTTTTCAAAATTTGGCACAATGCATACTTTTATGACTGTTTTTTTACTATGTGTGCCGATTTTGTTCGAAATCGATTTAGATTTAGGCATAGCTCCCATATAAAGTTTTGAGTTATACTTGACTTATACTGCAATAATTCGATTATTTGTGTTAATTGCAACTCTTCGGATCACTAGTAAATATAATAACAATCGGTTCAGATTTAGATATATGTGTCATTTATATATATCTCCTCATTTTCAGTTTTTGGGCCGTTGCAAGCGCATTTATGAACCGATTTCCAAACAAAAGTTTGGTCGAAATTCGTCACTTCAATTGTAAGCAAATTTAAATTTCGAAGACTTCGCCTATATTGCATACCCCATGTGGTGTATGGTATCAAAAGGTCGTTTTTGGACGACTTTAGACCGTCCTTACTTGTTTTTACTACATTTCAAAAGTTTCCAAAAGTTTCACGGAGATTTTTTTATTTTAACTTGAATGTTAATATGTTTCCAACAATTTAAGAAATGTCTCGCCATAACCCAGCCATAAATGAGGTCGTGGTAACCAAAATACGTTATAAAAAAATTGTCACTGCTAAAAACCAAGTACTACATCACATTTATTGCACGTAAAAGGTGATTTTTTATACCCTCCACCATAAGATGGGGGGTATACTAATTTCGTCATTCTGTTTGTAACTACTCGAAATATTCGTCTGAGACCCCATAAAGTATATATATTCTTGATCGTCGCGACATTTTATATCGATCTAGCCATGTCCGTCCGTCTGTCCGTCCGTCCGTCCGTCTGTCTGTCGAAATCACGCTAACTTCCGAAGGAGTAAAGCTAGCCGCTTGAAATTTTGCACAAATACTTCTTACTAGTGTAGGTCGGTTGGTATTGTTAATGGGCCATATCGGTCCATGTTTGGATATAGCTGCCATATAAACCGATCTTGGGTCTTGAATTCTTGAGCCTCTAGAGTGCGCAATTCTTATCCGATTGGAATGAAATTTTGTACGACGTGTTTTTCTATGATATCCAACAACTGTGCCAAGTATAGTTTAAATCGGTCCATAACCTGATATAGCTGCCATATAAACCGATCTTGGGTCTTGACTTCTTGAGCCTCTAGCGTGCGCAATTCTTATCCGATTTGACTTCTTGATCTTCTAGAGGGCGCAATTCCTATCCGATTTGGCTGGATTTTTGCATGACGTGTTTTATTTTTACTTTCAACAACTGTGTCAAATAAGGTTCAAATCGGTTCATAACCTGATATAGCTGCCATATAAACCGATCTGGGATCTTGACTTCTTGGTCCCTAGAGGTCGCAATTATTATCCGATATGCCTGAAATTTTGTACGATGGATCCTTTCATGACCATCAACAAACGTGTTTATTATGGTCTGAATCGGTCTATAGCCCGATACAGATCCCATATAAATCGTTCTCTATATTTTACTTCGTGAGCCCCAATGGGCGCAATTCTTATACGAATTGGCTGACATTTTACACAGGTCTCCAACATATAATTTAATTGTGGTCCGAACCGGACCATATATTCATATCGTTTTAATAGCAGAGCAACTCTTTTCTTATATCCTTTTTTGCCTAAGAAGAGATGCCGGGAAAAGAACTCGACAAATGCGATCCATGGTGGAGGGTATATAGGATTCGGCCCGGCCGAACTTAGCACGTTCTTACTTGTTAAAAGCTATAGTTTTTCAAAACAAAAAAAAAAACATAAAATTCAGAAAAATTTTTGAAATCTTTATTTGAATCGATAGTACGATGCATATAATTTAATGCTTGAAGATTATTTCATGAAAATGTCGCCCATAACCGCGCTTCAAATAGACCATCCGCTTAGTCCAATTTTGGCATACTCTTTCCAACGTTTCGACCGGTATCTCACTAATAAATGCTTCTATGTTGTCTTCCTTTGCGTCAATTGAACCGGGCTTTTCTGTATAGACATGAGCTTTAACATAGCCCCACAAAAACTAGTCTAAAGGCGTAAAATAGCACGAAATAGGCGGCCAATTTGACCGGTCCCGAACGTAAAATAAAATGTTCACCGAATCGCCTCTCAATAAGTCTATTGTTACCCGTGCTGTGTGGCATGTGGAACCGTCTTGTTGAAACCACATGTCATGCAAGTCAAGCTCATGTATTTCTGGTCAAAAAAGTTGGGTATCACCTCAGAGTAGCGCTCACCTTTCATAGTTACGTTACGATGTGCTTTATCGTTGAAGAAGTACGGTCCAATGATGCCACCAGCCCATAAACTTTTTCTGGATGCATTGGTAGCACTTGCAATGCTTTTGGATGACCTTCACTCCAAAATCGGCAATTCTGCTTATTTACGTACCCATTGAGCCAAAAATTATCTTCGTCGCTCAATGGAAGAAGCGCACGATGAACCTTCTTAATAGAGCATGGATAATAAAATTCAATAATTTGTTAGCGCTGTTCGTTTGTAAGACGGTTCATAGTTAAATTATAGACCAAACTGAAGATGTTTGACAGTAAAACAAAACACGAAACGTGCGTGAGCTGTTTAAACCAGTGTTGCCAAAAAGATAATGCTAAAAAATCACCCTTTATATACAGCGGTCAAAAAAAGTATTCATCATTCAATGTTTTTTTTTAATAAGTCTACAAAAGACAATTGGAATAAAAACATATTAAACTAATGATGCAGTAGTGCTTGTGTGATATATATGTACACAATTTCATTGTTTTTAAAGAAAAAAATAGTATTTATTGGAACAAAAAGGGCCATTTTACAGCTGAACACAAAAAATTAAACAAAAAAAGTATTCATCATTGCAAAAAAACAAAAAAATAAATAACATAATTTAAAAAAATTAATACTGTACTTCTTTTAAACGGTTTGACATCGATTGGACTAATTTAGCGGTTATATTTTGGTCTATATTAGTCCATTCCTCCATTATCACCTGTTGCATTTGACTCTTGCTCGAAAAATTGCGCGTTCTCAATTTGCGTTCGAGATGTTCCCAAAGATGTTCAATTGGGTTCAAGTCGGGACTTTGAGGAGGAGTTTTAATGACTTTGGGGCAGTTATACAGCATCCACATCTTGGTATTTAAAGCAGAATGTTTGGGGTCATTATCTTGATAATATTGAAAGTTATTACCAAGCCCAAGTTTTACAGCACTATCTTTTAAATTCCTCTTTAAAATGTCAATGTAATACTTATGATCCATTACTCCATTAATAATTTCAAGATTTCCCGCTCCTAAAGCCGCCATACACCCCCAAACCATTAAACCACCTCCACCATGTTTTACAGTAGCAACTGTGTTTCGTTCTTCAAGCTCTGTATTTGGTTTTCTGTACATTATGACCTTTCCATCGCACCCAAAAAGATTAAACTTGCTCTCGTCTGCAAAAATGACTGTTTTCCAAAATGATTCGGGCTGTTTTACATAAATTTTTGCGAAGTTTAGCCTTTTCACTCGGTTTATTTTATTTATAAAGGGCTTCTTACGTTCAGTTCTTCCTCTGTAACTATGCCTTTTGAGTGTATTTCGAATTGTTTGTGTAGTAACTTCCTTCCCTAAATATTCCATAGTGTTTTTACGAAGAATGGTCGCATTTGTCTTCGGAGCTTTCTGAACTTGCCGCACTAGCCAACGCACATCTCCAACTGAAAGTGCTTTTGGTCGACCAGATCTTGGTTTATTGTCAACAGTTTTCGTTTCTGTCCACTTTCTGATGATGGATTGTATAGTAGATCGTGGTCTATTTAATATTTCACTGATAGTTTTTTGAGTTAAACCATTCCTGTGGTGTTTTATTATCAAAACTTTTACCTCATCAGAAACCTCGTTTTGCTTACGACCCATTTTGACAAAAACTATATTTTCAATGAAATTAAATATTTGCTGTCAAGGGCAAAGCCTCCTTTACTAAATAAAACAGAAAAGGGGGATTCCCAAATAATATTTGAATTTGACTTTGATGATAGCACATCAATGATGAATACTTTTTTTGTTCTGTTTTTGGTGTTATTATATAAAATTGCATTTTTTGCGCTAATTAAATTTATTTTTTGAATTTATTTTAAAACATATTACGAAAAATAAACTATTGCATAAAACTGCATTATTTGTTTACTTTAAATTTTCTTCAATTACCCAAAATAAGTGAATTTATTATCAATTTTGCTAATGATGAATACTTTTTTATGACCGCTGTATATGTAAAGAACTTTAATTCTGCATCACTCCTTCTAGAAAACACAACAAGAATCATGAATATATTTCTATCCTATCCGATTTTATATAACTGGCGACACAAAAGTCAATTTTTGAAAAACGTAAAATTTTCCAATTTTTTTTTGTTGCCGTCATCATTACACATAAAAACCGACCGCATTATTTACGCAATATTCCTTATTAATGGATGTATAAATCATTCCCAAGCTCCGAAACTTAACTAAACTCGGTGTTGAAATCTTTTTTTGGAGAGGTTGGACCGATCTGGACCATATTCTCGCCGTTCCAAAATTCATTGTTGGCTATTGTTGGCCAAAAACTTTAATATAGGTAGAGATACAGCGTGTCAAATTTTGTCTCTTTTGGCCTCCCCAACATTGTGTAGCCTTTTGAATATAGCTACCATTAAGACCGGTATATAAATTTTACATTTATATTATTTTGAATAGTATATTTTTTACTACAGGAGACTTCGATGAAGGACTACTTATATCTTGATGTAGACCCGATTTAATGACTTACATAAAAGCAGCATTGATTTCCCACACACAGTGAGTTGCGATACAATCTTCGATTTCCTTACTGAGTATGGTCTAAGTCAGACTGTATCTCACTATAGCGCCCAAACAGACTGATCTCCACATTAAAGGTATTTTGTTCAAAAAGCCGCATTTATTGATAAATTTCACTGAAATTTGGCACAATAAGTTGCATTAAAATCTGCGCCCGATTTGGGTCTTGGGTTAAGATTTTTTTTTAACATATTCTGAAAATCAAATGCAATTTTTGAATTTCAATTGAAATTTTTAGAGTTTCAAATGGAATATCTGAATTTTTTGTTTGTTTCTCTTTCGAGACGAGATGAATGATCGGAAATTGAAAGTGGAAAAGGAAAGCCAAAGATAGCAACACACACCAACCACTATGAGACGCGTTTCGTCTTGCATGCATAATTTTCCCAACGAATTATTCAGAATTTATGGAGTTTCTGAATTTCAATTGGTATTTTCAGAAAACCGTTGAAAGTGGTGTAGTCTGAATTTCAATAGAAACATTTGAACTGAATTTCAAATGATATATTATGAATTCCAATGTAAATATTCCGAATTAAGATATATGGAATATCTGAATTTCAGCTGAAATTTCTGAATTTCAAATGGATTATATGAACGCTAAATGAAATATCTGAATATCAAATGGATTTTCTGAATTTCAAATAAAATATTCAATTCAAATGGTGTGTCCGGATTTCAAATTAAATATTCTGAATTTCAAGTGGAATATCTGAATATAAAACGGAATTTTTGACTTTCAAATACAATATCTAACTTTCAAATGACATTTCTGATTAATAAATGCAGTTTCTGAATTATAGTTGGTTTCTTCGGACTTACACTTGAAAATTGTGTCAGACCCCACAATTTCGTTGCAATATTCTGAATTTCAACTCAAATATTCTAAATTGAAATATGATGAATTTCAAATGGAATATTAAATTTTAATTAGCATATTTAAAATTTCATGAAATAAATGAATTTCTATTGAAATATTCCGAATTTCATATGAAGTATATGAATTTGAAAAGAAGTATTCTGAATTTCAACAGGAATATCTGAATATCAAATGAATTTCAAAAAAAATATCTGAATTTCAATGAAATTTCTGAATTATAAAAGGAATTTCTGAATTTCAATTAGTACCTGGAATATCTGAATTATATTTAAGAGTGGTGTAGTCTGATTTTCAATTGAAATATTCCTAATTTTAATAGAAATATTCTGAATTTCAAATGGAATATCTAAATTGCATTTTACATATTCTGAAATTCAAATAAAATTTCTGAATTTCAAATAAAATATCTGAATTTCAAATACAATATCAGAATTTCGAATAAAATATATGAATTTCACATGGGGTGTCTTAATTGAAAATAAAATATTCTGCATTTCAAATGGAATATCTGAACACCACATGGAATTTCTAATTTTTAAATTGGTATTTTCTGAAATACTCTTAAAAGTGGTGTAGTCAGAATTCCAATTGGAATCTTCTGAATTATAATTGAACTTCGAATGGAATATTTTCAATTGAAAAATTTCAAATGGAATTTATGAAATGCAAATAAAATATCTGATCTTCAAATATTTTATTTGAAGTTCAAATAAAATATCTGAATATCATACGGAATTTCTGAAATTCAAATTTACTACCTGAATTTTAAATGAAATTCTTAATTTAAACGGAATTTATCAATTTCAATAGGTTTAATCTGTATTACATTTGAAAGTTACACCAGTCTGAATTAAAATATTCTGAATTTGACCTGAAATATTCTGAATTTTAGATAAAATATTCTGAATTTCAAATAAAATATTTACCTTTGAATTGAAATATTCTGAATTTCAAAAGAAGAATCTGAATTTCAAATGAATTATTCTGAATTTCAAAAGGACTGTATGGATATCATACGTAATTTCTGAACTTCAAACGAACTTCTGACTTACAGATTGAATTTCTCAATTTCAATTGGTATTTTATGGAGTCTGAATTTCAATTGAAATATTCTGAATTCTAATTGAAATTTCAAATGGAATGTCTGAATTTTAATAAACACATTCTGAATTTCAAAAAACTATCGCAATCTTAATTGAAATTATTAAATATAAAATATAATATCTGGAATAGAATATAAAATGGAATATCTGAATTTCAATCAATATATTTTGAAATTCAAAATATCTGAATTTCAATCGAAATATTTTGAAGTTCATACAATAAATGGTGATTTTTTAGCTATTATCTTTTCGACAACACTGGTTTTCACTGCTCACGCAAGTTTCGTGTTTTGTTTCACTGTCAAACATCTTCAGATTGGTCTACAATTTAACCATGAATCGTCTTGCAAACAAACAACGCTTGCAAATTAATTAATTTTATTATCAAAAAAAAGTTATCTGTTAAAAAAGTTCATAAGCATAATTGTCGATTTTGAAGTGAAGATCAGCCAGAAGCATTGCAAGAGCTACCGATGCATCCAGAAAAATCACAATTTGGTGCAGTTTATGGGCTGGTGGCATCATTGGATCGTACTTCTTCAAAGATGATGCGAATCGCAACGTACATGTAAATAGTGAGCGCTACCGTGAGACGATATCTAACATTTTTTGCCAAAAAAACAAGAGCTTGACTTGTATGACATATGGTTTCAACAAGACGGTGCCACATGCCAAACAGCACGCGTAACAATGGACTTATTGAGAGGCAAGTTAGGTAAGGACTTTATTTCACGTTCGGGACCGGTCAATTGGCCGCCTATATCGTGCGATTTAACGACTCTAGACTTTTTTTGTGTGGCCATGTTGAAGCTCATGTCTATACAGACAGGCCCGCTTCAATTTACGTATTTTAAGACAACATTAAATCATTTATTCGTGAGATACCGGCCGAAATGTTGGAAAGAGTATGCCAAAATTGACTAAGCGGATGAACCATTTGAGGCGCAGCCACGGTCAAGGTTTGCATGAAATAAATTATATGGACCGTTCTATCGACCCAAGTAAAGATTTAATGCATTTTTCTGAACTTTTTTTAAAAAAACTTTCCCACAGCTTTTAAAACATAGCCCCTTATAATAATAAATATTCTGAATTTGAAATGGAGTGTCTGAACATAACATAGAATTTCTGAGTTTCAAATAAAATATCTGAATTTTAAATTAATTTTCCGAATAAGAAATGGAGTTTCTGAATATCAATTGGTATTTTATGAATTACACTTCAAAGTTGAGTAAGCTGAATTTCTGTTGAAATATTCTTAATTTTAATTCAAATATTCTGAAATTCAATTGAAATATTCTGAATTTCAAAAAATATGTTCTGAATTTCAAATAAAATATCTGAATTTTAGATGGAATATCTGAATGTCGGATGGAGTATCTGAATTTTAATTGAAATACTCCGAATTTTATATGGACTTTCTGAATATGAAATGAAATTTTTAAATTTGAAATATAATATCTCAATTTCAAATGAAATTTCTGAATTACAAATGGAATTTCTGAATTGCAGTTTTGGAATATCTGAATTACACTTGAAAGTGGAGTGGTTTGAATTTCAAATGGAATATGTGAATTTCAAATAGCATATGTATATGAGAATTAAATTAAAATTTCTGCATTATAAATGGAATTTCTCAATTTCAAATGGTATTTTCTGAATTATACTTGAAAGTGGAGTAGTCTGAATTGCAAATGAAATATTCTAAATCTCAATTGAAGTACTCTGAATTTCAATTGGAATATTCCAAATTTTAAATGAAATATCTGAATATAAAGAATATTTCTGAATTACAAATAAAATATTTGAATTTAAAATAAAATTTCTGAATTATAAATGGAATTTCTGAAATTCAATTGTTAGTTTTTGAATCACTCTTGAAAGTGGCATAGTCTGAATTTCAATCGAAAAATTCTAAATTTCAATTGAAAGATTCGGAATTTTAATTGACATTTTCTGAATTTCAAATAAAGTATCTGAATTTCAATTTAAATATTTTATATTTCAAAAAAAATTTTCTGAATTTCCGATGAAATTTCTGAATTTCAAATGAAATTTCCGAATTTCAAATGAAATTTCTGAATTTCTAATGAAATTTCTGAATTTCAAATGAGATTTCAAAATATTAAATAAAATTTCTGAATTACAAACGGTATTCTATATTTCAACTGGTATTTTCTTAATTACACTTGAAAGTGAGGTATTCTGATATTCAAATGGAATATCTGAATTTGAAGTCGAATATCTTAATTTCAGATAAATTATCTGAATTTTAAATGAAAATATCACAGTCTTTTCTGGTAATCAGCTGATACCACATGTTAATTTTTCTGCGCTAAAAATGTTTTCCTTAAAATATTAAATTATGGTATTTCTAAGAAATAATAAACGTAAAGTTGCGTTTGTTTCCAACGAATGCCTTTCAAATATCTAAGAAATGCTACAGTTCTCGATTCGGCCAATCGATATCAAGCGCTCGATAGAGATGATATGGAATCAGCAAGTAAAGAAGATGGTGAAATTACTATAACATGAAATACGTTTCCACCAATTGTTGTTGGCCAAACTATGATCTTTTCTAAAATAATCGCTTGGTTGATGTCGCAGTACTAGCTCCAAAAAATATCCATCGGAACAAAAGTAATTTCAAGACGACGAGATATTTATAAATGAATACGGCCGTCATCAAATTTCAAAAAAGGAAATCCGCACAATTAGATTTTTCTATGGAATCGTTGTGAAGTGGCCCAATTAAAAATAACAAAGGTCCCGCACAACAGGTCCCGAACAGTTGTCTGTCCTGCATGCGCCGGTAACCATGATCTCCCAGTTTGTACTTTAAATCGGACTCAAAGGGATGGTCCTGTTGTATATAAATATTTTAACTGTTCCAAGAGAAACCTAAATAATGTGAACCATAAGGCTGATGATTCAAAATGTCCATGTAGGCAAGATTACATGCAAATGCGTAATCGAGTTACGAACAAAATTTCCTGTGGTACACGATGTGTGTATGAATATTACATAGAACCAGATGATTTCCCTCAAGCTGGTTACAAAAACAAAGGTTTGTCTTCTCGATCAGCTGTTGATAATCCAGCATGTTAATCTAGAACACAGGGTGGTTAAATTTTAGTGGGTTAAGAACCCCATATGTTCAAACAGCTGGTCGTCAATCAGCTAGAAATTTTAGTACTGAACCATTTGGCAATTGAAACCTATACTCTAACGTTACAAGGCAAGGCAGTCAAGTAGACGATGCGGACGACTTAACGATGATGAATTTGTTATGATGATATATACTTTGAAGCTATTGATCGCCTACAACAGTGCAGAATAGGTATGATAAATTCAGAGTTTAAGGAATGATGTTGCGTCATGCTTTATAATTCATTCAATATAAATCAGATTCATGTTATACACAGGAATTGCCAAGGCATAACGACAAAATGCAGCAATTATGCAGCTAAATTTTGCTTTTTACAATAAAATCATATGTTTTTCTCTTAAATGAAACATTTCTCAAACCCCATCATAAATTCAAGATGGAAGGCTACAAAATCTACAGTAATGATCGGTTAACTAATGGCGGTTGTGTTATAATAATATCTGCTTATACCCCACATTAGAAGCCTAACATTAAATATGACTTAATAAAGTTAAATAGAAACAAGTAAAAGCGTGCTAAGTTCGGCCGGGCCGAATCTTATATACCCTCCACCATGGATCGCATTTGTCGAGTTCTTTTCCAGGGATCTCTTCTTAGGCAAAACAGGATATAAGAAAAGATTTGCTCTGCTATTAGAGCGATATCAAGATATGGTCCGGTTTGGACCACAATTAAATTATATGTGTAAAATGTCAGCCAATTCGAATAAGAATTGAGCCCTTTGGGGTCTCAAGAAGTAAAATATAGAGATCGATTTATATGGGAGCTGTATCAGACTATAGACCGATTCAGACCATAATAAACACGTATGTTGATGGTCATGAGAGGATCCGTCGTACAAAATTTCAGGCAAATCGGATAATAATTGCGACCTCTAGAGGCTCAAGAAGTCAAGATCCAAGGTCGGTTTATATGGCAGCTATATCAGGTTATGAACCGATTAAAACCTTATTTGACACAGTTGTTGGAAGTAAAAATAAAATACGTCATGCAAAATTTCGATCATATCGGGTAGGAATTGCGCCCTCTAGAAGCTCAAGAATTCAAGACTCAAGATCGGTTTATATAACAGCTATATCAGGTTATGAACCGATTTAAACCATACTTGGCACAGTTGGATATCATAACAAAATACTTCGTGCAAAAATTCATTCAAATCGGATAAGAATAGAGTCTCAAGAAGTCAAGACCCAAGATCGGTTTATATGACAGCTATATCAAAACATGGGCCGATATGGCACATTTACAATACAAACCGACCTACACTAATAAAAAGTATTTGTGCAAAATTTCAAGCGGCTAGCTTTACTTCTTCGGAAGTTAGCGTGCTTTCGACAGACAGACGGATGGACGGACGGACATAGCTAGATCGACAAAAAATTTCGCGACGATCAAGAATATATATACTTTATGGGGTCTCATACGAATATTTCGAGTAGTTACAAACAGAATGACGAAATTAGTATACCCCCATCCTTTGGTGGAGGGTATAAAAATAGCTTAAATACCAATATATTTTATTGTAAAAAGGAAATACAATATTATAAATAATTTTCAAGTGAAATTTGAACAAGCTATGTCAACCTAAACGGCTGCTTAAGTTACTTTAGGATGGGCCATTTATTTATTAAACAATTGGAAAACTCCTCTAGATCTCAAATGCAAAGCCTAGATCCCCATTAACTCAAATATTTTTTTAACTTCATATGTCCCCTGAACCCATGCAAACAATTTTTTGCACCAAACCATATTTTTAGCCTCTACAGAAAATTTTCTAAAAAAAATGCCGATTTGGAAACTATCTTAGCTCTGTAAAAACTTACAGACAAAATTTAATTTTATTTAATTTTAAATACACTTATATCTGGAAATATCAAACAGAATAATTAAGATATCTTTATTTGTTTTTTTTTTTCTTAGAATTTTTCAGCGCTATTCAGCAAAAAAAAGAATTTTGGAAGTTGGACCACAAATGATGATTTGGCAGCCTGAACAATTTTTCTTAATTCCGAGGTGACCAACTTAAGGGTCTTGCGGCGAAACCCTTACACTACGTAGGGCCTTGACCATTTCAAAATTGAAATAGTTATCTCTATCTGTTTTCATAGGGCATGTTTTCAACTAGTTTTTTTTTTTTCGGTTTTATGCCGCTGTATGTTGCCTCGATCGGTCTATATGTTCGTTCAAGGTTTTTGTGGAGGGGCGAGTCCCATGCGAATTGGCTTGACGATATTTGTAACCTTCACAGAAAATGTACTAACAAATTCCGATTTGGAAACTATCTCTGCCCAAAATGGGTATTATGCGTTTCTCTATAGAAAGTTTCGTGCAGATTTAATTTTTGGTCTTTAAAATTCAAATAGTTTTCTCTATCCGTTCTTACATGGCATATTTCCTACTAGTTTTTTTCGATTCTATCCCACTGTATGTTGCCTCGATCGGTGTATATGTGCGTTTGGGATTATTGTGGTGGGGCTAGCCCCATTCGAATTAGCTTGAAATTTTAATGTTTTATTTTATACTCCCAAATACCGTTAATTTGAGTCCAACATTGTTTCAATCGATCCACTTTTAATTTTGGTGGTTATTTTTAGGGTTAGGGAAAGGCCCCGACCCGCTTTCGATATCAAAAATTTATATAGCCTATTATTCCTTCCAGACCATTTTACACAATCTGTGGAAATTTCAAGAACATCGGTTTGGTCGTTTTCGAGTTTCGAACAAACAGACAAGGAAACACACTATGACTTTTATATACAGAGTGATGCTGCTTTCTATGTTATAGTTATAATGAGCCCAAAAAAATCTACCCGCGTAAAAAGTAGATGTCGTGGCACTAAAATAGCCGAATTCATTACAGCGCTCTGTTTTAATTGCGGCGAGTACACGAACTATTCCAATATTAAATCTGAGTGACTTTGGCGACATTGCGGCAATACTCTGAACTACCACCCTGAGGTGGTAACATTGAAACAACAGGGTTGATTTTGTAGGTTGCTGTTTTACACGATACCATTCTGGCAACACGATGAGCAAAAATAAAATTAAAAAACCACTTATTTTTTATAGAAAACAAGAGTATATATGAAAAGTAAGTGTTATTTTAGTGATCAAAATTATGGAGAATGTAGAAAAAGTCATAAAATCGTAAAGCAAAAAGTGTCCCCAATGTATCGGTGTCCTCAAAACATCCATAATATAGACGGAAATTATGGGGACAGTCCCCAAAGTATACAAATGTCCTCGAAACATACATTATATAGAAAAATTGTCCCGAAAGTATCCATTTTACATATATATATATATATATATATATATATATATATATATATATATATATATATATATATATATACTAGCTGACCCGGGCCCGTTCCGCTGCGCCTTCTTTTACTTAATATGGAACAAAAGTTTCCTTGGAATATTTATTTTCGACAATTAAAGAGCTTTTAGTGAAATACAATGCTACGAATATAGTATATCGCTTGACTAATTGTCTAACAATATAATTGCCTTTGTCCCATGTGATCTTTATTGGTATACGAATTTTAGTTTGGATGTAAGGTGTACTCCAATCTTAAAATACTTTATTTCAGCCCGCTACTCTCATGATATCTGATTTAGGGGTGTTTCCCAGGCACTTGGCCCTGAAAAAATATCAGCCATTTACTTAAACCCCATAATGCCATTGGTTTAGCGGAGTTTACACGATGAGGCGTCCCCCAAACACATGGCCCACAATAGGTTATGAAATTCGTTTTCTTATCTTAAATACGACAATTAAAGAGCTTTTAGTGAAATACAATGCTACGAATATAGTATATCGCTTGACT
The DNA here is from genome assembly GCF_963082655.1 of Stomoxys calcitrans. NCBI lineage: Eukaryota > Metazoa > Arthropoda > Insecta > Diptera > Muscidae > Stomoxys > Stomoxys calcitrans. The sequence continues at coordinate 126,530,427 of NC_081552.1, read as the reverse complement.
AATTGTCTAACAATATAATTGCCTTTGTCCCATGTGATCTTTATTGGTATACGAATTTTAGTTTGGATGTAAGGTGTACTCCAATCTTAAAATACTTTATTTCAGCCCGCTACTCTCATGATATCTGATTTAGGGGTGTTTCCCAGGCACTTGGCCCTGAAAAAATATCAGCCATTTACTTAAACCCCATAATGCCATTGGTTTAGCGGAGTTTACACGATGAGGCGTCCCCCAAACACATGGCCCACAATAGGTTATGAAATTCGTTTTCTTATCTTAAATACCACATACTGGCATGGTCGAAAAATTTTTACTCTTTGCGGGGGGTTTTGGGGAAGGGGTGATGCCCTAAATACATGGTCCTAAATTTGAATATCAAATTCGTATTCCATAGTCGGCAAACATGACCGGCTTGGGGGTGTTTTGGACGATGAGCGGCCACTCAGTGAGTTGGCCTTGAAAACATATATCGGATTCGTGTTCCACTCTAAAAACCCTCTTATTTGAGCTTCATATTGCAAAACTCAGCAAATACTTACTATTTGGGAGGTGTTGTGGAGGTGGGGTGGCCCCATAGACATTTTTCCCAAATATTGATATCAGATTCGTGATTCACTCCCAAAGACCCTTCATTTGAGCCCAATATGGGTACGGTCGTAAATTTGTCGTGATTGGTCTAAATATATGTTTGGTAGGTTTTAAGGTGGGGCAGACCCCCTAGGTACCCCATCCGAAATTTGGATACCAAATTTTTATTTGTAGGGTACTATATAAGAGCACACAAAATTTCGCTTAAATCGCACCACCCATCTCCGAGATCTGGCGTTTCTGATAATTAGGCTAAGGGGGAGGGTCCGTCCCCCCTTCTGATATCAAAAAATGTAGTACCCTATTTTCACCACGGGATCATTATGCACCATCTGTGAAAATTTCAAGAAAATCGGATAAACCGTTTCTGAGTCTATAAGGAACACACAAACATACAAACAAACAAACATACAAGCAAACCTATAAAGTATATATATTCTTGATCGTCGCGACATTTTATGTCGATCTAGCCATGTCCGTCCGTCCGTCTATCTGTCGAAAGCACCCTAACTTCCGAAGGAGTAAAGCTAGCCCCTTGAAAATTTTCACAAATATTTCTTATTGGTGTAGGTCGGTTGGTATTGTAAATGGGCTATATCGGTCCATGTTTTGATATAGCTGCCATATAAACCGATCTTGGGTCTTGACTTCTTGAGCCTCTACAGTGCGCAATTCTTATCCGATTGGATTGAAATTTTGCACGTGTTTCGCTATGACATCCAACAACTGTGCCAAGTATGGTTCAAATCGGTTCATAACCTGATATAGCTGCCATATAAACCGATCTCGGGTCTTGATTTCTTGAACCTCTAGATTGCGCAATTCTTTTCCGATTTGAATGAATTTTGGCACGACGTGTTTTGTTATGATGGCCAACAACTGTGCCAAGTATGGTTCAAATCGGTTCATAACCTGATATAGCTGTCATATAAACCGATCTTGGGTCTTGACTTCTTGAGCCTCTAGAGTGCGCAATTCTTATCCGATTGGAATTAAATTTTGCCCGACATGTTTTGTTATGATATCCAACAACTGTGCCAAGTGTGGTTCAAATCGGTTTATAACCTGATATAGCTGTTATATAAACAGATCTGGGGACTTGATTTCTTGAGCTTCTAGAGGGCGCAATTCCTATCCGATTTGGCAGAAATTTTTCATGAAGTATTTTATTCTTACTTTCAATAATTGTTTCAAATAAGGTTCAAATCGGTTCATAACCTGATATAGCTGTCATATAAACCGATCTTGGGTCTTGACTTATTGAGCCTCTAGAGTGCGCAATTCTTATCCGATTGGAATGAAATTTTGCCCGACGTGTTTTGTTATGATATCCAACAACTTTGCCAAGTATGGTTCAAATCGGTTCATAACTGCCATATAAACCGATCTTGGGTATTGACTTCTTGAGCCTCTAGAGTTCAAATTCTTATCCGATTGGAATGAAATTTTGCATGACGTGTTTTGTTATGATATCCAACAACTGTGCCACGTATGGCTAAAATCGGTTCATAACCTGATATAGCTGCCATATAAACCGATCTTGGGTCTTGACTTCTTGAGCCTCTAGAGGTCGCAATTATTATCCGATTTGCCTGAAATTATGTACTACGGATCCTCTCATGACCATCAACATACGTGTTGATTATGATCTGAATCGGTCTATAGCCCGATACAGCTCCCATATAAATCGATCTCTCTATTTTCTTGTGCCCCCAAAGGGAGCAATTCTTATTCGAATTGGCTGACATGTTACACAGTACTTAAATGTGGTCAAAACCGGACCATATCTTAATATCGCTCTAATAGCAGAGGAAATCTTTTCTTATATCCTTTTTTGCCTAAGAAGAGATGCCGGGAAAAGAACTCGACAAATGCGATCCATGGTGGAGGGTATATAAGATTCGGCCCGGCCGAACTTAGCACGCTTTTACTTTTTATATATATAAGATTGAGTATTTAAGATTCTAGCATGAAATTCGTAAACTAAGTACACATTTATAGAGTTTATTATAAAAGCAGAAACTGCACCCTGCACCACACCTGTGGCTGTGATAAAATGTAAATTGCAAATTTTGCCCAAGAACGTTCCACTAAGGGGCAAACTTCTCACATATCAATGAGTGCAGTCTGACTCAAGTTTAAGCTCAATGATAAAGGGCCTTCTTTTTATAGCCGCGTCCGAACGGAGTGCTGCAGTGCGACACGTCTATGGAGAGAAGATTTGCATGGCATAGTACCTCACAAATGTTGCCAGCATTAGGAGGGAAAACCATCGCAAAAATTTTTTTTCTGATGTTCTTGCCAGGATTCGTCCTAGGCGGACATGCTAACCTCAGCGCTACGGTGGCTAAAATATTGGGTTGCCCAAAAAGTAATTGCGGATTTTTTTCAAAGAAAGTAAATGCATTTTTAATAAAACTTAGAATGAACTTTAATCAAATATACTTTTTTACACATTTTTTTCTAAAGCTAGCTAAAAGTCACAGCTGATAACTGACAGAAGAAAGAATGCAATTACAGAGTCACAAGCTGTGAAAAAATTTGTCAACGCCGACTATATGAAAAATCCGCAATTACTTTTTGGGCAACCCTATATAGTTCGCATATCGTTATCAAGCTGGAGACCGCATTTGTTGCCCATTCACCACGCATTTTTTCACATTTCACATTTCTAACCTAAAAACAAACGCCATGAACATTGGTAGAAATCGGTTCATACAAAAATCGTGTGATTTACATCTATATGGGCGTAGCTACTACCATTTTCAACCGATTTTGGTATGGAATGTTCTTTAACATATCTGAAAGTTTCTGCTTAATTTCATCAAAATCGGTTGAGGACGAAATATATCTCGCCCGCCGAACTTCATGCTGTTAAAACAATTTTTTATTGTTATATAGAAGTAGAAGTTTAAAGTTAACTGGTCGCCATTGGGACGAAATGTAAAAAAAACCATTTGATCAAGAAAGAACTTTTTAAAAGCGTAGAACCATCAGCGGAAAAGGAAATTTTTTATATTCACTAACATAATAGAATGGGTATGGATATGATGTATTATTATTTGTATACCCTCCACCATAGGATGGGGTATACTAATTTCGTAATTCTGTTTGTAACTCCTCGAAATATTCCTCTAAGACCCCATAAAGTATATATATTCTTGCTTCTAAAGGGTGATTTTTTTGAGGTTAGGATTTTCATGCATTAGTATTTGACAGATCACGTGGGATTTCAGACATAGTGTCAAAGAGAAAGATGCTCAGTATGCTTTGACATTTCATCATGAATAGACTTACTAACGAGCAACGCTTGCAAATCATTTTCAGTGAATGGGCCCTAGAAAAGTTGGCAGAAAATCCGCTTTTTTATCGACAAATTTTGTTCAGCGATGAGGCTCATTTCTGGTTGAATGGCTACGTAAATAAGCGAAATTGCCGCATTTGGAGTGAAGAGCAACCAGAAGCCGTTCAAGAACTGCCCATGCATCCCGAAAAATGCACTGTTTGGTGTGGTTTGTACGCTGGTGGAATCATTGGACCGTATTTTTTCAAAGATGCTGTTGGACGCAACGTTACGGTGAATGAACACATTTCGAACCGAACACTGATTTTGGTAATAAAATTCAATGATTTGCAAACGTTGCTCGTTAGTAAGTCTATTCATGATGAAATGTCAAAGCATACTGAGCATCTTTCTCTTTGACACCATGTCTGAAATCCCACGTGATCTGTCAAATACTAATGCATGAAAATCCTAACCTCAAAAAAATCACCCTTTATATTCATTTTAAGTCGAACTAGCCATGTCCGTCCGTCCGTCTGTCTGTCGAAAGCCCGCTAAATTTCGAAGGACTAAAGCTAGCCGCTTGAAATTTTGCACAAATACGTCTCATTAGTGTAGGTCGGTTTGGATTGTAAATGGGCTATATCGGTCCATGGTTTGATATAACTGCCATATAAACCGATCTGGAATCTTAACTTCTTGAGCCGCTAGAAGGCACAATTCTTATCCAATTTGGCTGAAACTTTGCATGAAGTGTTTTGTTATGACTTTCAACAACTGTATTAAGAGTGTCTCAAATCGGTCCATAACCTGATATAGCTGCCATATAAACCGATCTGGGGTTTCGACTTCTTGAGCCTCTAGAGGACGCAATTATTGACCGATTTGGTTAAAATTTTGCATGAGGTGTTTTGTTATGGCTTTCAACAACTGTATTAAGAATAGTTCAAATCGGTCCATAACCTGATATAGCTTCCATATAAACAGATCTGGGGATTTGACTTCTTGAGCCATCAGAGGGCGCAATTATTATCCGATTTAGCTGAAATTTTGTACAACGGCTTCTCCCATGACCTTTAACATACGTGTCGAAAATGGCATAAATCGGTTAATAGCCTAATACAGCTCCCCTATAAATCTATCTCCCTATTTTACTTCTTCTGTCCCTAAAGTGCGCAATTCTTACTAGATTTGACTGAATTTTTACACAATGACTTCTACTATGGTCTCCAATATTCAGTTTAATTATGTTTCGAAATGAACCATAACTTGATATTGTTCCAGTAAATATCAATTCTTCTCTTTTATACTTTGTTTGGCTAAAAAGAGATACCGTGTCAGAGCTCGACAAATGAGATCCATGGTGGAGGGTATATAAGATTCGGCCCGGCCGAACTTAGCACGCTTTTACTTGTTTTTTTTTCTGTATAAATCGAAGTATTTAAGTACTTTACATTATACCGGTTGTCGAATATCAAACATTTGACAAGCACTAAAATCACTATCAGCAATATTAAAGTGACAACCCATCTACATACGTATTTCTAAATTTTTTTTGTATGAATGATCGCCATCAAATAGAGTGGAATTTTTTATTTTATTTGGTGAGTTGCGCTTCATAAGATTTATATCCATTAAATTTAAAAATAAACTCGGTTCTTTATATGAGTTTCTAATGTATATATGCCAGCTAGCTAATCTCACCATAGATGTATGTTTTGTTTTTGGTAATAATTTATGAATGTCTTTTTTACCTGGTGCCGGTTGGACTGCAGTGAAGTGAAGTGGATGGTGTAAATTTGAAATATAAAATAATTATGCGTTTTTAGAGCCCATATATTCAGCCATCATAGATTTTATGATAAAAAACATTCCAACATCCAACCAAACACATCGAGATATAATTATTTATGTCACTTCGTTCTCACCATTGCTGTTCGGGTTAGTTTTGTTTCTTGATAAATTTGTTTTTGTATTATGTTTGGTCTATGGAATTCATGGAATACTACTCTCTTAGACATCTTTTGGCTTAATGCTGAGGTAAGTATTTATCTTGGCCTTCCATCAGTCCGCACAGCCTGTTGGAGTGCGTTTTGATTGTTGCCTTGTAGAACACAGAGCGATGAATACTCGAACAAACCAACATTGAGGAATAAATGTCTTTTGCATCAAAAAGCCATTTTTAACAATTCGACACGACATTCGTCGAGATAAAAACAAAGACATCGTCCATCCATCCTACGTCATTGTCGTAGTAGACACCGACAACTAGCTGAGATGCTTCCATACGATAACAATCGGAGTTGTTTGGTGAGCATCAAGAACGACCACAAGAAATCATCAACTCGGAGTTATTGGTGGACAGCCTCATGAATTGTTTAGTTTCATTGCATGTAAGTTGTTGACTAGTAGAAGAGCAATGCCATCTTCAGTATTCGAGTTTTTAGGAGAAATTTTTGAAATATTTTAGAAAAGGCGCAAAAATTTTGAAATAACATCGTATTTCTAATAGTTCTTTGAAGCTAATTAAATATTAAAATTTGGCGTGTTGACAAAAATAAACATTATTACGACACACAGTGATTCAAACGGAAAAAAATGGAAATGTATCCACAACTTTTTATCTGTTGAACAAAATGCTCTAGACATTTGTAGAGGAACCATAGCCTTTTAGGAAATCGTTGTTGTTGGTCTGTGTCAACTGCAATATGATCCATCAAGAAACTCATCACAACAAAAACAAACGAATCTTCTTAAGGTGAATCCCTGTTGGGCTCAGCCGTTTAGGCTAACGCAACAGGGGAGGAAAATCTGAATCGTGGACATGGTCAGTTTTAGCGGCACTAAAGGTGGTTTAGATTACAAGGGAATTGGAAATAGTTCACATATAAATCACAAGCATTATTTTATAATTTTGGAAGAGAGTTCGTCCGCGTGAAACGCTCTGTTAGGATATCATTGCGCAATCCATTGAGTGTGCGATGATTATAACGCAACTGATTGGGTTATAATCGACCACAAATTTTGTTTATAAATCGCCTAAGTTAGCAATTTAGCAATTCGCGTAGTAGGAGGCAACTGTTAAAATATTTGATAAATTTTCCAAAATTTTCGTCCGCGTGAAACGCTCTGTTAGGATATCATTGCGCAATCCATTGAGTGTGCGGGAGTCTTAGTGACTCTTCGCGGGTTATAATCGACCACAAATTTTGTTTATAAATCGCCTAAGTTAGCAGTTCGCGTAGTAGGAGGCAACTGTTAAAATATTTGATAAATTTTCCAAAATACTTACGGCCTTGTTCACAAAACTTCATATAGTTTTGAAATTGGTTTATTTGACAGAATTCCTATATAGAACTGTCAAATAAACCTATTTTAAGACTTCATTAAGTTTTGTGAATAAGTTCTTTATTTTTACTCGTTCAGGCGAATAATGCGCAATTTTATTGAAGAAACTTTATATTAACAAGTAAAAGGGCGTTAAGTTCTGCCGGGCCGAACTTTGGATACCCACTCGGGTATATATGTAAACCACCTTTCGTCAAAATCCGGTGAAAAATGCATACCTTATACTCATATACCTCATACCGATCTGAACTATTGGGTTGCCCAAAAAGTAATTGCGGATTTTTCATATAGTCAGCGTTGACAAATTTTTTCAAAGCTTGTGACTCTGTAATTGCATCCTTTCTTCTGTCAGTTATCAGCTGTGACTTTTAGCTTGCTTTAGAAAAAAAGTGTAAAAAAAAGTATATTTGATTAAAGTTCATTCTAAGTTTTATTAAAAATAAATTTACTTTCTTTTAAAAAAATCCGCAATTACTTTTTGGGCAACCCAATATTTTAGCCACCGTAGCGCTGAGGTTAGCATGTCCGCCTAGGACGAATCCTGGCAAGAACATCAGAAAAAAAATTTTTGCGATGGTTTTCCCTCCTAATGCTGGCAACATTTGTGAGGTACTATGCCATGCAAATCTTCTCTCCATAGACGTGTCGCACTGCAGCACTCCGTTCGGACGCGGCTATAAAAAGAAGGCCCTTTATCATTGAGCTTAAACTTGAGTCAGACTGCACTCATTGATATGTGAGAAGTTTGCCCCTTAGTGGAACGTTCTTGGGCAAAATTTGCAATTTACATTTTATCACAGCCACAGGTGTGGTGCAGGGTGCAGTTTCTGCTTTTATAATAAACTCTATAAATGTGTACTTAGTTTACGAATTTCATGCTAGAATCTTAAATACTCAATCTTATATATATAAAAAGTAAAAGCGTGCTAAGTTCGGCCGGGCCGAATCTTATATACCCTCCACCATGGATCGCATTTGTCGAGTTCTTTTCCCGGCATCTCTTCTTAGGCAAAAAAGGATATAAGAAAAGATTTCCTCTGCTATTAGAGCGATATTAAGAAATGGTCCGGTTTTGACCACATTTAAGTACTGTGTAACATGTCAGCCAATTCGAATAAGAATTGCTCCCTTTGGGGGCACAAGAAAATAGAGAGATCGATTTATATGGGAGCTGTATCGGGCTATAGACCGATTCAGATCATAATCAACACGTATGTTGATGGTCATGAGAGGATCCGTAGTACATAATTTCAGGCAAATCGGATAATAATTGCGACCTCTAGAGGCTCAAGAAGTCAAGACCCAAGATCGGTTTATATGGCAGCTATATCAGGTTATGAACCGATTTTAGCCATACGTGGCACAGTTGTTGGATATCATAACAAAACACGTCATGCAAAATTTCATTCCAATCGGATAAGAATTTGAACTCTAGAGGCTCAAGAAGTCAATACCCAAGATCGGTTTGGGCAACCCAATAAGTGCCTTTGTCCGAATCCCATATGATCTTTATTGGTATACGAATTTTAGTTTGGATGTAAGGTGTACTATATTCTTAAAATACTTTATTTCATCCCGCTACTCTCATGATATCTGATTTAGGCACTTGGCCCTGAAAAATATCAGTATCATGCTCTTCTTTAAAAAACCATTTATTTAAACCCCATATTGGTTTAGGGGAGTTTACACGATGAGGGGTCTCCCAAACACATGGTCCAAAATTGGTTATCAAATTCGTTTTCTAATCTTAAATACTACATATTGGCATGGTCGAAAAATGTTTACCCTATGCGGGGTGCTTTTGGGGAAGGGGTGATGCTCTAAATCCATGGTCTTAAATTTGTTTATCAAATTCGTATTCTTCTCCCAAATACCTTTATTTGAGCCATTTTGCGATGGTCACTAAAAAATTTCTGCTTGTGCGGTATTTTGGGAAAGGGGTTGTCCCCCAGAAAATTGGTCGCGAATGTGGGTATGAATTCTTGCTCTACACCCAGAACCTTTCATTTAAGCTCCACATTGACATGGTCAGTAAATATGCCCGATTTAGGGGTGTTTTGGAGATTGGAGTGGCCCCCAAACACTAAGCCCGGAAAATATATCAGCAACGTGCTCTATTCTCATATATCTATATATCATTCATTTGAATCCCATTTTGCCATTGGCCACAAAATTGGATATGAAATTCGTTTTCTAATCTGATTTAAACACCTTATTGCAAAAGTCAGCAAATATGTCCGGTTTGCGGTATTGGCCCTAAAAACTATAAATATTTAGTTTCACTCTCTTTAAGACCCAAATTGTCTGGTGAGCAAATAAGTAAGTTGCAAAAGTCAGCAAATACTTACTATATGGGTGGTGTTGTGGGGGTGGGGTGGCCAAATAGCCACTTTTCCCAAATATTGATATCGGATTCGTGTTTTACTTCCAAAGGCCTTTCATTTGAGCCCAATATGGCTATGGTCGTAAATTTATTTCCTTTGGGGGATATTTTTGGATATCAGATTCTAATTCCACACTCAAATACCTTTTATTTAAGCTCCATATTCCCATGGTCAGTAATAAGTCCTGTTTGGGGCGTGTTTTGGGGAAGGGGTGGACCCCCAGAAACGTGGTCCCACATTTGGATATCAGATTCGTATTCTACTCGCAAATACCTTTCAATTGAGTCCCATATTGCCATGATCGGTAAATATGTCCGATTTAGGGGTGTATTGGGGGTTGGGTGGTGTTGTGGGGGTGGCGTGGCCCCATAGACACTTTTCCCGAATATTGATATCAGATTTGTGCTTTACTTCCAAAGACATTTCATTTGAGCCCCATGTGGCTATGGTCGTAAATGTGTCCTATTTGGGGGAGGTTTTTGGGGAGAGGCGGCCGCCTAAACACTTGGTCCCATATTCGGATATCAGATTCTAATTCTGCACTAAAATACCTTTAATTTAAGTCCCATATTCCCATGGTCAGAAAAAATTCTGTTTGGGGGTGTGTTTAGGGGAAGGGGTGGACCCTCAGAAACCTGGTCCCACATTTAGATATCAGATTCGTATTCTACTCGCAAATACCTATCATTTGAGTCTCATATTGACATGGTCGGTAAATATGTACGGTTTAGGGGTGTTTTGGGGGTTGGGGTGGTCCCCGTAGCACTTGGTTCGACAATTGGATATCAGATACGTTTTCTTATCCTAAAAACCTTTCATTTGAGTCCCATATTGTCGTGATTGGTCTAAATATATGTTTGGTTAGTTTTAAGGTGGGGCGGCCCCCCTAGGTACCCATCCGAAATTTGGATACCAAATTATTATTTTTGGGTTACTATATGTGAGCACACAAAATTTCAATTAAATCGCACCACCCATCTCCGAGATCTGGCTCTTCCGAAATTTAGGCTGAGGGGGAGGGTCCGCCCCCCTTCAGATATCACAAAATGTAGTACCTTATTTTCATCACGGGATTATTATGCACCATCTGTGAAAATTGCAAGAAATTCGGTTCAGCCGTTCTGAGTCCATAAGGAACACACAAACAAATCTACAAACAAACACAAATTGATTTTTATACCCTCCACCATAAGATGGGGGGTATACTAATTTCGTCATTCTGTTTGTAACTACTCGAAATATTCGTCTGAGACCCCATAAAGTATATATATTCTTAATCGTCGCGACATTTTATGTCGATCTAGCCATGTCCGTCCGTCCGTCTGTCTGTCGAAAGCACTCTATCTTCCGAAGGAGTAAAGCTGGCCGCTTGAAATTTTGCACAATTACTTCTAATTAGTGTAGGTCGGTTGGTATTGTAAATGGGCCATATCGGTCCATGTTTCGATATAGCTGCCATATAAACCGATCTTGGGTCTTGACTTCTTGAGACTCTAGAGTGCGCAATTCTTATCCGATTGGTTTGTTATGATATCCAACAACTGTGCCAAGTATGGCTCAAATCGGTCCATAACCTGATATAGCTGTCATATAAACCGATTTTGGGTCTTGACTTCTTGAGCCTCTAGAGTGCGCACTTCTTATCCGATTAGAATGAATTTTTGCTCGACGTGTTTTGTTTTGATACCCAAGAACTGTGCCAAGTTTGGCCCAAATCGGTTTATAACCTGATATAGCTGCCATATAAACCGATCTTGGGTCTTGACTTCTTAAGCCTCTAGAGTGCGCAATTCTTATCCAATTGGAATGAAATTTTGCACCACGTGTTTTGTTATGATATCCAACAACTGTGCTATTATGGTTCAAATCGGTCTATAGCCTGATATAGCTGTCATATAAAACCATTTTGTGTGTTGACTTCTTCAGCCCCTAGAGTGCGCAATTCTTATCCGATTTGGATGCATTTTTGCACGAAGTGTTTTGATATGATTTCCAAAAACTGTGCCAAGTTTGGTTCATCTCGGTTCATAACCTGATATAGCTGTCATATAAACAGATCTGGGGACTTGACTTCTTGAGCTTCTAGAGGGCGCAATTCCTATCCGATTTGGCTAAAATTTTGCATGAGGTGTTTGTTATGGCTTTCAATTAAGAATAGTTCAAATCGGTTCATAACCTGATATAGATGCCATATAAACCGATCTTTGGTCTTGACTGCTTAAGCCTCTAGAGTGCGCATTTCTTATCCGATTGGAATGAAATTTTGCACGAAGTGTTTTGTTTTGATACCCAAGAACTGTGCCAAGTATGGCCCAAATCGGTTTATAACCTGATATAGCTGCCATATAAACCGATCTTGGGTCTTGACTTCTTAAGCCTCTAGAGTGCGCAATTCTTATCCAATTGGAATGAAATTTTGCACCACGTGTTTTGTTATGATATCCAACAACTGTGCTAAGTATGATTCAAATCGGTCTATATCCTGATATAGCTGTCATATAACCCGATCTTTGGTCTTGACTTCTTCAGCCTCTAGATTCGCAATTTTTGCACGAAGTGTTTTGATATGATATCCAACAACTGTGCCAAGTGTGGTTCAATTCCGTTCATAACCTGATATAGCTGTCATATAAACAGATCTGGGGACTTGGCTTCTTCAGCTTCTAGAGGGCGCAATTCCTATCCGAGTTGGTTGAAAATTTTCATGAAGTATTTTATTCTTAATTTCAACAACTATGTCAAATAAGGTGCAATTCGGTTCATGACCTGATAAATTGGGTTGCCTAAAAAGTAATTGCGAATTTTTTAAAAGAAAGTAAATGCATTTTTAATGAAACTTAGAATGAATTTTAATCAAATATATAATTGCCATTTTGTTCGATAACCTTTTGCCATCTTCCTGGCAAATTTAGTATTCCACGCTCATAGAACTTCTGGCCTTTATCCGCAAAAACTGAACCAAGTGCGATTTTATGGCCTCATCATTGCCGAAAGTTTTACCATTTAAGGAGTTCTGCAAAGATCGAAATAAATGGTAGTCTAATGGTGCAAGGTCAGGGCTATATGGTGGATGCATCAAAAGTTCCCAGCCAAGCTCACTCAGTTTTTGGCGAGTGACCAAAGATGTGTGCGGTCTAGCGTTGTCCTGGTGGAATATGACACCTTTACGATTGACCAATTCTGGTCGCTTCTCCTTGATGGCTGTATTCAATTTGTGGAATTCTTGACAGTAAACATCCGAATTAATCGTTTGGTTCCTTGGAAGCAGCTCAAAATATACCACACCCTTCCAATCCCACCAAACAGACAGCATAACCTTCTTTTGGTGGATATCAGCCTTTGAAGTGATTTGAGCTGGTTCACCATGCTTGGACCATGATCGTTTTCGACTAACGATGTTGTAAACAATCCATTTTTCATCTCCAGTTATGATTCGTTTTAAAAACGGATCGAATTCATTGCGTTTAAGGTGCATATCACAAGCGTTGATTCGGTTTGTTAAATGAATTTCTTTCAATACATGTGGTACCCATATTAAAATTGACGCCAAATAAACAAATGTAAACAAAATTTCGCCCACTTTTTTTCTAAAGCAAGCTAAAAGTAACAGCTGATAGCTGACAGAAGAAAGAACGCAATTACAGAGTCACAAGCCGTTGAAAAAATTTGTCAACGCCGACTATATTACAACCCAATAGCTGCCATATAAACCGATCTGGGATCTTGACTTCTTGAGTCTCTAGAGGTCGCAATTATTATCCGATTTGCCTGACATTTTGTACTACGGATCCTCTCATGACCATCAACATACGTTTTTATTATAGTCTGAACCGGTCAATAGCCCGATACAGCTCCCATATAAATCGATCCCTCTATTTTACTTCTCGAGCCCCCAAAGGGCGCAATTCTTATTCGAATTGGCTGACATTTTACACAGATCTCCAACATATAATTTAATTGTGGTGCTAACCGCACCATATCTTGATATCGCTCTAATAGCAGAGCAAATCTTTTCTTATAGCCTTTTTATACCCTCCACCATAAGATGGGGGGTATACTAATTTCGTCATTCTGTTTGTAACTACTCGAAATATTCGTCTGAGACCCCATAAAGTATATATATTCTTAATCGTCGTGACATTTTATGTCGATCTAGCCATGTCCGTCCGTCCGTCCGTCCGTCTGTCTGTCGAAAGCACGCTAACTTCCGAAGGAGTAAAGCTAGCCGCTTGAAATTTTGCACAAATACTTCTTATTAGTGTAGGTCGGTTGGTATTGTAAATGGGCCATATCGGTCCATGTTTTGATATAGCTGCCATATAAACCGATCTTGGGTCTTGATTTCTTGAGCCTCTAGAGTGCGCAATTCTCATCCGATTGAGATGAAATTTTGCACGACGTGTTTTGTTATGATATCCAACAACTGTGCCAAGTATGGTTCAAATCGGTCCATAACCTGATATAGCTACCATATAAACCGATCTTGTGTCTTGACTTCTTGACCCTCTAGAGGGCGCAATTCTTATCCGATTGGAATGGAATTTCGCACGACATGTTTTGTTATGATACCCAACAACTGTGCCAAGTATGGTTTAAATCGGTCCATAACCTGATATAGCTACCATATAAACTGATCTTGGGTCTTGACTTCTTGACCCTCTAGAGGGCACAATTCTTATCCGATTTGAATGAATTTTTGCACGACGTGTTTTTTTATTATATCCAACAACTGTGACAAGTATGGTTTAAATCGGTCCATAACCTGATATAGCTACCATATAAACCGATCTTGGGTCTTGACTTCTTGACCCTCTAGAGGGCGCAATTCTTATCCGATTAGAATGGAATTTCGCACGAAGTATTTCGTTATGATATCCAACAACTGTGCCAAGTATGGTTCAAATCGGTTCATAACCTGATATAGCTGTCATATAAACAGATCTGGGGATTTGACTTCTTGAGCTCCTAGAGGGCGCAATTCCTATCCAATTTGGCTGAAATTTTTCAAGACGTATTTTATTTTTACTTTCAACAACTGTGTCAAATAAGGTTCAAATCGGTTCATAACCTGATATAGCTGCCATATAAACCGATCTGGGATCTTGACTTCTTGACCCCTAGAGGTCGCAATTATTATCCGATATGCCTGAAATTTTGTACGATGGATCCTCTTATGACCATCAACAAACGTGTTTATTATGGTCTGAATCGATCTATAGCCCGATACAGATCCCATATAAATCGTTCTCTCTATTTTACTTCGTGAGCCCCAATGGGCGCAATTCTTATACGAATTGGCTGAAATTTTACACAGGTCTCCAACATATAATTTAATTGTGGTCCGAACCGGACCATATCTTGATATCGTTTTAATAGCAGAGCAACTCTTTTCTTATATCCTTTTTTGCCTAAGAAGAGATGCCGGGAAAAGAACTCGACAAATGCGATCCATGGTGGAGGATATATAAGATTCGGCCCGGCCGAACTTAGCACGCTTTTACTTGTTTTTGCCTAAGAAGAGATGACGGGATAAGAACCCGACAAATGCGATCCATGGTGGAGGGTATATAAGATTCGGCCCGGCCGAACATAGCACGCTTTTACTTGTTATATATAAGATAGAAGGGACGTAGCCAAAAGGATTTTGTCTACAGAAGAATATTAAATTAAATTTATTTTAAACAAAAAGTTCATTAACATTTTTTATAATGACAAAATTTTATATTTATTATATTCTACAAAGACAACATATTAATAAGGCCAGTGCCGCCTTGATATTATTTTTCTTAAGGACAAAATTATAATGAAAATCTTAGTAAAAAATATAAGTTAAAATTTCAGCGTAATATTCTCTTATGACAAAACTTCAGTACGGGCCAGACCCCTCTCGAAGTTATTTTTATACCACCCACCATAGGATGGGGGTATACTAATTTCGTCATTCTGTTAGTAACTACTCGAAATATTCGTCTGAGACCCCATAAAGTATATATTGCATATTTTTGATCGTCGTGACATTTTATGTCGATCTAGCCATGTCCGTCCGTCTGTCTGTCGAAAGCATGCTAAATTTCAAAGGATTAAAGGTAGCCTCTTGAAATTTTGCACAAATATTTCTTATAAACGTAGGTCCGTTAGGATTGTAAAAGGACCATATCGGTCTATGTTTTGATATAGCTGTCATATAAACCGATCTTGGGTATTGACTTCTTAAGCCTCTAGAGTGCGCAATTCTTATCCGATTGGAATGAAATTTTGCACGACGTGTTTTGTTATAATATCCAACAACTGTGCCAAGTATGGTTCAAATCGGTGTATAACCTAATATAGCTGCCATATAAACCGATCTTGGGTCTTGACTTCTTGAGCCTCTAAAAGGCGCAATTCCCGTCCGCTTTGACTGAAATTTTGCACATAGTGTTTTGTTATCACTTCAAATGGGTTCATAATCTGGTATAGCTGTTATATAAACCGATCTTGGATCTTGACTTCTTGAGCCAATAAAGCGCGCAATTCTCAGCCGATTTGGCTGAATTTTTGCTTAAGGTGTTTTGTTATGACTTCCAATGACTGTGATATAGCTACCATAGCTGCTGCCATATAAACCGAGCTGGGATCTTTACTCTTGAGCCTCTAGAGGGCGCAATTCTCATCCGATTTGGCAGAAATTTTGTGCAACGGCTTCTCTCATGACCTTCAACACTCGTGTCTAATATGGTCGATCAACAGCTTGAAACAGCTGCTATATAAACCGATCTCCCGATTTTGCTTCTTGAGCCCCTACAAGGCGCAATTCTTATCCGAATGAACTGAAATATTTCACAATGACTTGTACCATGTTCAGCATTCATTTATGGTCCGAATCGGACTTTAATTTGATATAACTCCAATGACTTAACAGTTCTTTTTCAATATTCTCTGTTTGCCTAAAAAGAGATACCGCGCATAGAACTCGACATATGGGATCCATGGTGGAGGGTATATTAGATTAGGCCCGGCCGAACTTAGCACGCTCTTACTTATTTTAAGATAAAATTTCTTTAAAATTTCTACTGAAGACA
Source organism: Stomoxys calcitrans (assembly GCF_963082655.1). Classification (NCBI taxonomy): domain Eukaryota; kingdom Metazoa; phylum Arthropoda; class Insecta; order Diptera; family Muscidae; genus Stomoxys; species Stomoxys calcitrans. The sequence goes on along the minus strand of NC_081552.1, from coordinate 126,513,763 downwards.
AAATGTAAAAAAATAATTAATAAATTTTTTCTAAAACCTACATTTTAATGCATTTTTTCAAGGACTAAATATCAGCGAAATACTCTCTAAAGACAACCTCAAGAATATTTTTTAAACCAAAAATTTAAATTTTGCATAAACATTTTTAAAGTTTTTACCATGCTCATCTGTCCCAAGCAGCATTTTCCCAAAATTTGTTTTTTTTAGACAAATTTCAATAAATATTTTTAAAAACAAAGTTTTAACCCATTACTGACCCTCAATTTCGTAGCCTGATTTTGGTGAAATTTTATAAAAATATTTAAAGAGACGCTTTGGCTGATCAACGCCTAGCCCAATCGTCATGAAATTTGGCACGATTGTGGGTCTTGGGTCGTAGGCAGTGATAATATGGGGTTTTGTGCGTATATTCGTACGTTTAGGTACTAAAAAGTACGAAATGGTGATATTTTACCCAGCGCGATCGGAAGGGACTGAAATTATGATTTTGAGCTCAAATTGAAGAGCTTGAAAAAAAAACAAGTTTTGGCGACAAAAATTTTACAAAAAAAAAAACGGAGGTGGGAAAAATGTACGTTTAGTACCACAATTTGAACTTTTTGTTACCATGTTTGTAAATTGAGCTAGAGCTTTAAATTTTGAAATTTGTATACACTATGGCAACCTAAATTGGGATGCCAAAGAGTTTTTGGACATTTAGAAACAAAAAATTATGATTGTCGTTGATTAGTACCGTATTTGGTACTATTTTTCGTACAATTGGTACCGTATTTGGTACCATTTCATACTTTCTTTACGTATTGAACTACACCTCTGAAATGTAGATTCTACTAAGAAATATATATTAGCAGACTAAGCAATTTTTACAAATCATACATTTTGGTACCAAAAAGTACGAAATAGCTTATTTAGTTTAACAGTGAACAGAGAAGGGTAAAATTAAAAAAATTTGCTGAAAATGACCGATATCTTGACAAATATACGATAAGTTGTACCAAATATGAAATGTTGAAATCGTACAAGGAATGGAATAAAAAGCACTTAAGTGCTGTATTTGATACTATCTAGTACCTTCTTTATAGATTGAGCTACAGATCTGGGATTTGGGATACAGGCGCATCTTGGCAATATGTATCGGATGACTAGATTTGTTGATATTCGCACATTTTGGTACTAAAACGTACAATATGGCACCTTCTTTACGGGTGGAGCTACATCTCTGAAATTTGGAATACAGTTACATCTAGTCACTATATACCGAGCGACTAGAAGATCTTATAGATATTCGTTCATTTTGGTACTAAAACGTACAAGATGTTACTTTATTTACAGACTGAGCTACATCTGTGACATTAGAGATACATTTACATTTTAGCAGTATGTAAAGGATGACTTGAAGATTGTTTTGAAATTTTTACATTTAAGTACTAAAACGTACAAAATGCTACTTTATTTAGGGATTAGCTGAAGATCTCAAAATTGCGATACAGTTAAAACTTGACAGTATTTATTGGCTGACTAGAGTTTTGTTTTTATACCCACCACCGAAGGATGGGGTTATATTAATTTTGTCATTCCGTTTGCACACATCGAAATATCCATTTCCGACCCTATAAAGTATATATATTCTTGATCAGCGGAAAAATCCAAGACGATCGAGACATGTCGGTCCGTCTGTCTGTTGAAATCACGATACAGTCTTCAAAAATAGAGATATTGAGCTGAAACTTTGCACAGCTTATTTTTTTGTCCATAAGCAGGTTAAGTTCGAAGATGGGCTATATCGGACTATATCTTGATATAGCCCCCATATAGACCGATCCGCCGATTTAGGGTCTTAGGCCCATAAAAACAACATTTATTATCCGATTTTGCTGAAATTTGGGACAGTGAGTTATGTTAGGCCCCTCGAGATCCTTCGTCAATTTGGCCCAGATCGGTCAAGATTTGGATATAGCTGCCATATTGAGCGATCCTCCAATTTAGGGTCTTAGGCCCATAAAAGCCAAATTTATTATCCAATTTTGCTGAAATTTGGGACAGTGAGTTGCCTTATGCCCTTCAACATCTTTCTTCAATTTGGCCCTGATCGGATCAGATTTGGATATAGCTGCCATATAGACCGATCCCTCGATTTATGGTTTTGGCCCCATAAAATGCGCATATATTGTCCGATGTTGCCGAAAATTGGGACAGTGAGTTAAATTAAGCCCCTTGATATACTTCTGCAATATGTCACAGATCGGTCCAGATTTGGATAAATCTGCCATATAGACCGATATCTTGGTTTAAAGTCTTGGCCCCAAAAAAGGCGCATTTATAATCAGATTTAACTGAAATTTGACACAGTGACTTATGTTAGGCTTTTCGACATCCCTGTCGTATATAGTTCAGATCGGTTTATTTTTAGATAAAGCTACTAAAAATATTTTGTTATAGACAATTGAACAATGACTTCCACTTAGTAGTATTTCGTCCAAATCGGAACATATTTCGATATAACTGCTATGGGACTTGTTATACCCTCCACCATAAGATGGGGGATATACTAATTTCGTCATTCTGATTGTAACTACTCGAAATATTCTTCTGAGACCCCATAAAGTATATATATTCTTAATCGTCGTGAAATTTTATGTCGATCTAGCCATGTCCGTCCGTCCGTCCATCTGTCTGTCGAATGCACGCTAACTTCCGAAGGAGTAAAGCTAGCCGCTTGATATTTTGTAGTGTAGGTCGGTTGGTATTGTAAATGGGCCATATCGGTGCATGTTTTGATATAGCTGCCATATAAACCGATCTTGGGTCTTGACTTCTTGAGCCTTATCCGATTGGAATGAAATTTTGCACGACGTGTTTCGTTATGATATTCAACGACTGTGCCAGGTATGGTTCAAATCGGTCCATAACCTTATATAGCTGTCATATAAACCGATCTTGGGTCTTGACTTCTTGAGCCTCTAGAGTGCGCAATTCTTATCCGATTGGAATGAAATTTTGCACGACGTGTTTTGTTATGATATCCAAGAACTGTGCCAAGTATGGTTCAAATCGGTCTATAAGCTGATATAGCTGTCATATAAAACGATCTGGGGTCTTGACTTCTTGAGCCTCTAGAGTGCGCAATTCTTATCCGATTGGAATGGAATTTCGCACGACGTGTTTTGTTATGATACCCAACAACTGTGCCAAGTATGGTTCAAATCGGTCCATAACCTTATATAGCTGTCATATAAACCGATCTTGCTTCTTGAGCCTCTAGAGGGCGCAATTCTTATCCAATTTGAATGAATTTTGGCACGTAGTATTTTGTTATGATACCCAACAACTGTGCCAAATATGGTTCAAATCGGTTCATAACCTGATATAGCTGTCATATAAACAGATCTGGGGACTTGACTTCTTGAGCTTTTAGAGGGCGCAATTCCTATCCGATTTGGCTGAAATTTTGTACGACGTATTCTCTCATGACCATTAACATACGTGTTTATTATGGTCTGAATCGGTGTATAGCCCGATATAGCTCCCATATAAATCGATCTCTCTATTTTACTTCTAGAGCCCACAAAGAGCGCAATTCTTATTCGAATTGGCTGACATTTTACACAGGTCTCCAACATAAATATAATTTAATTGTGGTCCAAACCTGACCATATCTTAATATCGCTCTAATAGCAGAGCAAATCTTTTCTTATATCCTTTTTTTTTGCCTAAGAAGAGATGCCGGGAAAAGAACTCGACAAATGCGATCCATGGTGGAGGGTATATAAGATTCGGCCCGGCCGAACTTAGCACGCTTTTACTTGTTTTTTTTTTTTTTTTTTTTAATTTGTACATTTAGGCACTAAAACTTTTAAAATGTTCTTTCTTTATGGATAAGGCTTAAGCTACTAAAATTGCGATACAGTTACAATTGGGTGTACCATCGGGAACAGCGAAGCGACCGGGCATATACTAGTATATTCATAATTTAGAGAATTTATGTTGAAAATGAATTTTTGAAAAAAAAATTTATTTATTTTCTAAGCAAAAAAGTAATTTTCTTAATATTTTATGACCATTTAGCGAAGAAAACTCGATTTAATGTTTTTGGCATAAAATAGAACCTGTTGTTAAAAGAAGTAGGATTATTGCCATAAATTTCTTTGTTATAGAAACCATCAAATGCACGAAGACATTAAAACGGTTTCCAGAAATCTCACTCCTAAGAATTTTGAAAAATTTTTTCGTCTAATTTTTGGGATATAAAAAAATGTAGACTTTCGACAAGCCAATTTCCTCTTAAACATGACGGAAAAATTAGTTCCATTCGTCTTTTTCACACCAATCCAAATTTCATTACCATACCTCTTTCTAAGGCAGCTCAATTCTTGGGTATTTTTATACCCTCCACCATAAGATGGGGGGTATACTAATTTCGTCATTCTGTTTGTAACTACTCGAAATATTCGTCTGAGACCCCATAAAGTATATATATTCTTGATCGTCATGATATTTTATGTCGATCTAGCCATGTCCGTCCGTCTGTCCGTCCGTCCGTCCGTCTGTCTGTCGAAAGCACGCTAACTTCCGAAGGAGTTTAGCTAGCCGCTTGAAAATTTGCACAAATACTTCTTATTGGTGTAGGTCGGATGGTATTGTAAATGGGCCATATCGGTCCAAGTTTTGATATAGCTGCCATATAAACCGATCTTGGGTCTTGTTTTCTTGAGCCTCTAGAGTGCGCAATTCTTATCCGATTGGAATGAAATTTTGCACGACTTGTTTTGTTATGATATCCAACAACTGTGCCAAGTATAGTTTAAATCGGTCCATAACCTGATATAGCTGCCATATAAACCGATCTTGGGTCTTGACTTCTTGAGACTCTAGCGTGCGCAATTCTTATCCGATCAGAATGAAATTTTGCACGACGTGTTTTGTTATGATATCCAACAACTGTGCCAAGTATGGTTCAAATCGGTCCATAACCTCATATAGCTGCCATATAAACCGATTTTGGGTCTTGACTTCTTGAGCCTCTAGCGTGCGCAATTCTTATCCGATCAGAACGAAATTTTGCACGACGTGTTTTGTTATGATACCCAACAACTGTGCCAAGTATGGTTCAAATCGGCTCATAGCCTGATATAGCTGCCATATAAACCGGTCTTGGGTCTTTACTTCTTGAGCCTCTAGAGGGCGCAATTCTTATCCGAATGCAATGGAATTTCGCACGACGTGTTTTGTTATGATACCCAACAACTTTGCCTAGTATGGTTTAAATCGGTCCATAACCTGATATAGCTGTCATATAAACCGATCTTGGGTCTTGAATTCTTGAGCCTCTAGACTGCGCAATTCTTAGCCAATTTGAATGTATTTTGGCACGTAGTATTTTGTTACGATATCCAAAAACTGTGCCAAGTATGGTTCAAATCGGTTCATAACCTGATATAGCTGTCATATAAACAGATCTAAGGACTTGACTTCTTGAGCTTCTAGGGGGCGCAATTCCTATCCGATTTGGCTGAAATTTTGCATGACGTATTTTATTTTTACTTTCAACAACTGTGTCTAATAAGGTTCAAATCGGTTCATAACCTGATATAGCTGCTATATAAACCGATCTGGGATCTTGACTTCTTGACCCCTAGAAGTCGGAATTATTATCCGATATGCCTGAAATTTTGTACGACGGATCCTCTCATCACCATCAACAAACGTGTTTATTATGGTCTGAATCGGTTTATAGCCCGATACAGATCCCATAAAAATCGTTCTCTCTATTTTACTTCGTGAGCCCCAATGGGCGCAGTTCTTATACGAATTGGGGGAAATTTTACACAGGTCTCCAACATATAATTTAATTGTGGTCCGAACCGGACCATATCTTGATATCGTTTTAATAGCAGAGCAACTCTTTTCTTATATCCTTTTTGCCTAAGAAGAGATGCCAGGAAAAGAACTCGACAAATGCGATCCATGGTGGAGGGTATATAAGATTCGGCCCGGCCGAACTTAGCACGCTTTTACTTGTTTGTTGTTAATGCGAACCTGGGCACACGGAGCAGCAGCACAAGCCGTTGCCGTTGTATACCGTTCGAAGCCATTAATACAACTTCCAAAAGATATTAGCATTGTGTTGGCAATCAGTGTAAAATTCAGCTCTGACACTGACCAAATATCACCGCCGATGTGTCACTTCCTGCACCCAATAACTACCACAAAAATTAGGTATCTTTACCACTTTCACATTAAAAAGAATTTTGGCAATATTCGATTTTGAAAAAATGTAGGGTGGGCACCTTAAAAATAAAATTCTGGCTACGTCCCTGTCTTATAGGGTCTTAGGCGTATATTTTGTGGCGTGACCAACGAAGGCCATCGTAGCGCAGAGTTTGGCATGTCCGCCTATGACGCCGAACGCTTTGGTTCGAATACGGCAAGAACATCAGAAACCATTTTTTTCAGCGGTGGTTATCGCCTACTAATGCTGACGAAATTTGTGAGGTACTATGCCATTTCAGGAGGCCTCTTCTCTTGAATCGGACAGCACTGAGAAGTTTGCCCCTGCTCCTTAGTGGAGTGGAATGTTGATGGGCAAATTTCCATTTTGCAAACGAAATGACAAAACAAGTATACGCCCATCCTAGTGGATGGTATAAAAAAATCCAAAAAATGACATGTTAATCTGTGATCTGTCGGTACAGTGCGGGATTCAAATGAAAGGTTTTATGGTAGTACATTACCAGTCTGATACTAATATTACACGCAAAAAATAAATCGTTTCACATAAAAGAAATTTTCGCCAAATGAATTTCTTTTCTGCTAAATATTGAATTTTACTTATGACAAAAGTACATGTTTTTTACGATAAATTCTTGCAAGAATTTGTGACAAAGTATTCTTAACACTGACAACACCTTTCATTCTTGATATATAAATTATTATTCGGGGTTTCAACTAGATTTTCTTTAATTAAAATTAATTTAACGTCATGTTTATATATATGTACATTCTTTTTATACCCATCACCATAGTCATTCTGCTTGTAACACCTAGAAATATTGATCTAGAACCCCAAAAAGTATATATATTCTTGATCGTATCGACATTCTGAGTCGAACTAGCCATGTCTGTCGAAATCACGAAAGCGGTCGACGCGTAAAGCTAGCCGCTTGAAATATCGCAAACATACTTTGCATTAATGTAGGACGTTGGGAATTGCAAATGGGCCATATTGATTTAGACTTATATATTGCTCCCATATGAACCGATCTGCCAATTTGACTTCGTCAGCCCCTGGAAGCCTCAATTTTCATCCGATTTGGCTGAAATTTTGCACATAGTGTTTTTTATGACTTCCAACAACTGCGTGAAGTACCGTCCAAATTGGTCTTTAACATGGGAGCTATATAAACCAATCTAACGATTTGACTTCCTGAGCCCCCGGAAGCCTCAATTTTGGCTGAAATTTTGCACTTAGTGTTTCAATGTGACTTCCAAAAACTGTACCATACGATCCAAATCGATCTATAACCTAATATAGCTCCCATATAAACCGATTTTCCGATTTGACTTCTTGTGCCCTTACAAGCCGCAATATCCGATTTGGCTGAAATTGTGCAAATAGTGTTCTGTTACGACTCTCAACAACTGTGACAAATCGTCCAAATGGTCCAAATCGGTCTATATACATATATAGCTCCCATATTTCAACAGAATACATGATGGTGGGTTTCCAAAAATCGGCCCGGCCGTAATTAGCATGCTTTTACTTATTATTTGTCTCTTTGTTTCGTATAGACTTGAAAACAGCTACACTGAGTTACTTGAACATTTTACTGAGTGGTACTAAAAACAAGTAAAAAGGCGTTAAGTTCGGCCGGGCCGAACTTTGGATACCCACCACCTCGGGTATATATGTAAACTACCTTTCATCAAAATCCAGCGAAAATTGCATGCCTTATGTCCTATAGCAATTATATCGAAATATGATCCGATTTCGACCAAATTCTAATAAGTACAAGTCATTGTTCAATTATGTATAACAAAAAGTTGGTCCTTTTAGCTATATCTAAAAATAAACCGATCTGAACCATATACAATATGGATGTAGAAAAGCCTAACTTATGTCAATGTGTCAAATTTCAGTTAAATCGGATTATAAATGCGTCTTTTTTGGGGCCAAGACTTTAAATCGAGATATCGGTCTATATGGCAGCTATATCCAAATCTTGATCGACCTGAGTGAAATTGAAAAAGGATGTCGAAGGGCCCAAAACAACTCACTGTCCCAAATTGTGGCGACATCGGACAATAAACGCGCTTTTTCTGACCCCAAAACCTAAAACCGAGAGATCGGTCTATATGGCAGCTATATCCAAATCTTGACCGATCTGTGCCATAATGCAGAACTATGTCAAAAGGTTGAACCTAACCCAATGTCCCAAATTTCGGCGACATCGGACAATAAATGCGCCTTCTATGGGCCTAAGACCCTAAATAGGAGGATCGGTATATATGACAGCTATATCCAAATCTGGACCGATCTAGACTAAATTGACGAAGGATATCGAGGCGCCTTACACAACTCACTGTCTTAAATTTCAGCAAAATCGGATAATAAATGTGGCTTTTATGGGCCTAAGACCCTAAATCGGAGGATCGGTCTATATGGCAGCTATATCCAAATCTGAACCGATCTAGACCAAATTGACGAAGGATGTCGAGGGGCCTTACACAACTCACTGTCATAAATTTCAGTAAAATCGGATAATAAATGTGGGTTTTATGGGCCTAAGACCATAAATGCGAAGATCGGTCTATATGGCAGATATATCCAAATCTGGACCGATCTGGGCCAAAATGACGAAGGATGTCGGAGAGCCTTACACAATTCACAGTCCCAAATTTCAGCAAAATCGGAAATGGGTACAGGGGGCCTTTTCGCCCCCCTCACCATTTTAACCGATTGAGGCAATATGGGACCACAATCAATAGTATTTTGGAGTAGAATATGAATTTGGAATTACTATTTGCCGCCACATCTCAGGGCGACCGTCAAGTCTCAGGGCGTCCGGGGCCTCAGGGCGTCCGGGGCCTCACCACTTCAAAAACCCCTCAAACAGACATGGAGTCCGATCGGGACAATATGGGGCTCAAATTAAAGGTATTTGGGAGTATTACTCTCAAGAGTGCTACTTCAGCCCCCAAATGGAAAAGTAGATCCATAGGAATGAAATGGATCTTAAATAAAGGTATTTGGCAATCGAATTTGAATTTAATATCAAATATTGGTACCAAATAACAGGGGGCCACAACTGCCCAAAAATTCTTCCTCCCCTAATAATCCCCCTCGCCTAATATCCTCGCAAAAAAAGCAGTATGATTGCGGTAATATAGGACTCAATGGGTAGGATTTCAAGTATAGAGTTAAAATTTGGACTTCAAAATCGGTAGTAAGTATGGGGGTCCCGAAATATCATTGAGCTTAAAACTTGAATCGGACTGCAGTCATTGATATGTGAGAAGTTCGTTCCTTAGTGGAATGTTGATGGGCAAAATTTGCAATTATTTGCGAGGAAAAAAAATTGTCCCAAATTTAAGATTTTTCCATATTCGTAGGATTTTAGCAATGAAAACGAGCCAAAGAACTAAAACTTTAAAATAAAGATGCTATCTTTAACTACCGTCCACCGTTTTCTTATCCCAAGGTCAAATTCCTAACATTCAACGATATTTTGATCTCCATTTTAGATTTGCGTTTTGTTATTAAGGACAATAACAAAACGCAAATGTAAGGACTTATTAAAATAAAAAATTCCTATAATGAAGGGAAATATGTTTGAGATTTCATTGTACTATTCTTTGAATAGAAAGCATTAAACAATGGTCTAAAGCCGGACAATATCCTTCAATGGAATCTCAATAAGATTTTAAGACAAAAAAAGAAACAAGTAAAAAGGCGTTAAGTTCGGCCGGGCCGAACTTTGGATACCCACCACCTCGGGTATATATGTAAATCACCTTTCGTCAAAATCCGGTGAAAAATGCACACCTTATGCCCCATAGCAGCTATATCGAAACCAAATACTTATAAGTACAATTCATTGTTCAATTGTGTATATCAAAATATTGGTCTTTCAAGTAGCTATATCTAAAAATAAACCGATTTGAACCATGTACTACACTGATGTCGAAATGCTTAGCATAAGTCACTGTGTAAAATTTCAATGAAATCGTATTATAAATGCGACTTTTATTGGATCAAGCCTATAAATCGAGATATAGGTCTATATGGCGGATCTGGACGGATCTGGGTCAAATTTAAAAAGGATGTCGAAGGGCCCAAAACAACTCACCGTCCCAAATTTCGGCGTCATCGGACTATAAACACGCCTTTTATGACCCCAAAACCTTAGATCGAGAGATCGGGATATATGCAGCTATATCCAAATCTGAACCGATCTGTGCCATATTGCAGAAGTATATCGAGGGGCTTAATTTAACCCACTGTCCCCAATTTCGGCCACATCGGACAATAAATGCGCCTTTTATGGGCCCAAAACCCTTAATCGAGAGATCGGTCTATATGGCAGCTATATCCAAATCTGGACCGATCTGAGCCAGATTGACAAACGACGTCGAAGGACTTAACACTACTCACTGTCCCAAATTTCAGCAAAATCGGGTAATAAATGTGGCTTTAATGGGCCTAAGACCCTAAATTGGAGGATCGCTCTATATGGCAGCTATATCCAAATCTGGACCGATCTGGGCTAAATTGACGAAGGATCTCGAGGGGCCTAACATAACTCACTGTCCCAAATTTCAGCGAAATCGGATAATAAATGTGATTTTTTTTTGGGCCTAAGACCCTAAATCGGCGGATCGGTCTATATGGGGGCTATATCAAGATATAGTCCGATATAGCCCATCTTCGAACTTAACCTGCTTATGGACAAAAAAATAAGCTGTGCAAAGTTTCAGCTCAATATCTCTATTTTTGAAGACTGTAGCGTGATTTCAACAGACAGACGGACGGACATGTCTAGATCGTCTTAGATTTTTACGCTGATCAAGAATATATATACTTTATAGGGTCGGAAATGGATATTTCGATGTGTTGCAAACGGAATGACAAAATGAATATACCCCCATCCTTCGGTGGTGGGTATAAAAAATCAAGTAAAACGGCATTAAGTTCGGCCGTGCCGAACTTTGGATACCCATCACCTCGGGTATATATGTAAACCCCCATTCGTCACAATCCGGTGAATATTGGATAACTTATGCACACAAATTCGGCACGGAAATTGATTAGTCTAATAAATATAAGTCACTGTTCAATGTTGTATAACAAAATTTTGGTCTTTTTGACAGCTATATCCAAATATAAATCGATCTGAACCACAAAGGATACGGATGTCGAACAGCCTAACATAAGTCACTGCGTAAATTTTCAACGAAATCGGTTAATGAATGCGCTCGAGAGTTTTTCTATATGGCACCTATAACCAAATCTGGACCGATCTGAACCAAATTAAACAAGGATATAATAATCATCCTATTTTATTATAACTCCACTACTATATGCGTAGTTATATCTTAATAGGGACTGGTCTCGATCAAATTTTATTCAGGTCCCAAAAACTCATATACAAGTAACATTTTCATATTATAAATCTGCTTTTTATGGGATTAAGACCCAAAATTGGAAGATCGGTCTATGACATCTATATCTATATAGTCTGATTTGACCCATATTTGGGCGGATGACGGGAGGCTTAAAACAACTCACTTTTTTAAATTCCAGCGAAATTTCAGCGGATAATAAATAAAGCTTTTATGGGTTTCAGACCCTTTATCTGGAGATCGGTCTATATGACAGCTATATCCAAATAAAGTCCGATCTAAACCATATTTAGGTCAGCCATTGGGAGGCCTAAAACTACTCACTGTTTTACATTTCAGCGAAATCGGGTAAAAAATAAAGCTTTTATGGGCTTCAGACCCTTTATCAGGAGATCGGTCTATATAACAGCTATATATCTAAATCTGTTTCAAATTTCAGCGAAATCGGATAAAAAATAAAGCATTTATGGGCTTTAGACCCTTTATCGGTAGATCCGTCTATATGGCACTTATATCTGAAAATAGTCCGATCTGAACCATATTAAGGTCAGATGTGGGGAAGCCTTAAACTACTCACTGCTCCAAATTTCAGCAAAATCGGATAACAAAAAACATTTATCGGCATTAGACCCATAAAGCATGTCCGCCTATGATGTCGATCGCCTGGGTTCAAATTCCGACGTGAATATCAGAAACAGTTTCAGCGGTGATTAATCCCCTTACTTATGCTGGCTACATCTGTGAGGTATCCTTTCATCTTAAACTTGTCTACCAAGTGGTGCTATGCGACACGCCGTTCGGACTCGGGCGGACCCTCCCCCTTACCCTAATTTTCAGAAACGCCATATCTCAGAGATGGGTGGTGCGATTTAAGCGAAATTTTGTGTGCTCTCATATAGTACCCTAAAAATAAAAATTTGGTGTCCAAATTTCGGATGGGGAACCTATGGGGGCTGCCCCACCTTAAAACCTACCAAACATATATTTAAACCAATCACGACAATATGGGACTCAAATGAAAGGTATTAAGGATAAGAAAACGTATCTGATATCCAATTGTCGGACCAAGTGCTAGGGGGACCACCCCAAGCCCCAGTAAATCGGACGTATTTACCGACAATATGGGGCAATATGGGACTCAAATGAAAGGCATTTACGAGTAGAATACGAATCTGATATCCAAATGTGGTACCACGTTTCTCGGGGTCCACCCCTTCCCCAAAACACCCCCCAAATAGGACTTATTTACTGACAATAGGAATATGGGGCTTAAATAAAAGGTATTTTGTAGAATTCGAATCTGATATCCAAATATGGGACCAAGTGTTTGGGGGGCCGCTCTCCCCAAAAACATCCCCCAATGGGGACAAATTTACGACCATAGCAATATGGGGCTCAAATGAAAGGTCTTTGGAAGTAAAGCACGAACCTGATATCAATATTCGGGAAAAGTGTTTATGGGGCCACTCCACCCCCACAACACCACCAAATTAAGAATTATTTGCTGACTATTGTAATATGAGGCTCAAATAAGAGGGCTTTTAGAGTAGAACACGAATCCTATATATTTTTTCAAGGCCAACTCACTGAGTGGCCGCCCATTCCCCAAAACACCCCCAAGACGGTCATGTTTGCCGACTATGGAAATATGGGGCTCAAATTAAAGGTGGGAGTAGACCACATATCTGATATCAACATTAGGGGCCAACTATCTAGCGGACGTCCCACCACCATAACAACCCCCAAATGGGACATATTTGCTCAACAATACAATTTCGGTTTTAAAGAGAGTGGAACTAAATATTCATAAATTTTAGGGCCAATACCCCACACCGGACATATTTGCTGACTTTTGCAATAAGGCGTTTAAATGAAATTAGAATTTGATATCTAATTTTGAGGCAAATGACAGCATGGGGTTCTTATAAATTGTTGGATATTAATCCCAGAATTAATAAATCCATGCTCAGTTGTACAAAACCATATGGCAACATAGTACGTATAAATATAATATTTCATATTGGCAATGCTATAATAAATTTAGTACTTAAGAATCATCTTGTATATGTCTAAGGTAATAAACCAGTTGTATTACAACCATTGAATTGAGTACTTCGCATCTTTTATTTAATTGGGTCACATCGCGATACATAACATAAATGGCGACGAGTTCACTCACAGTGCTACCATCTTCAGGTGTTCCTGAATTCAACGACAACATCAACTGGCAAGTGTGGAAAGAACAGTTAGAAATTCATTTTGGTGAAATAAAATGCGAAGATGACAGCGGAAAAAAGACAACATTGTTGAAGTCCATTGGTTCCCAAACGTACTCAGTTTTACGCAGCATATGTGACCCTGATTTGCCGGTTAGTAAGACATTTGACGAATTGTGCAAAATTTTGGACGACCATTTTACTCCACCAACGATTATTTTTCGGGAGAGAAAATCATTTCACTCAGCTGCTAAAAAAGATGAAGAAACCATTAGTCAATGGTACGCAAGAGTAAAGAAGTTGGCACTGCAATGCAAATTTGGATCACATCTAGATGCAATGGTTTTAGATCAGTTTGTGATTGGTCTACCAACAAAGCTGTTTGAAAAATTATGTGAAGAGGATGAGACAATTACAGTTGAACATGCTCTTAGAAAGGCGCTCATAATAGAATCGAAACTGGCTAGTGATTCTTCATGTGACAATAATATCAATTTTGTAAAACACAGAAGCAACAACAAGAAGAACAGACCTAACGGTAATAACAAGTTTGGTTACAAAAATGATTATGGAGAAGGGCGCAGAATGAGCAAACACAGCGGTGGCGGCAGAGACGGATTTGGCAACGGTGGCAGAGAGAATGCTAGCAGCAGAGACAGCAATATCAGTGATGGCAAAAAGAGAGTGCCTTGTTCACATTGTGGTTGGAAGAACCATTCTTCTAGTAGCTGCAAATTTAAAGAGAGTAGATGTTTCGCATGCAAACAGATTGGACATTTGGCGTCTGTATGCAGAAATAAGAGAAGTGTCAACTGCATTGAAAATAATAATTTAAGTTATGTTGATGATGTAGATAATAACATTTTTGATGTTTCTATTTTTAATTTAGATTCCAAAGTTAACACTGAGGTGTATTCATTGCTTGTTGTTGTTGATGGTGTTATGTTGCAGGCTGCGTGTGACACTGGCGATCCATGCGTTTTAATTCCACATTCGTTTTATCGACAGAATTACGGTAACAGGGCTTTAGAAAAATGTTCAATTCCCTATGTTAATTATAGTGGAGACAAAATTCCAATTATTGGTGAGTACGTGGCTGAAATTCAATATAAAAGTATAACCAAAAGAATAAAAGTTGTGGTGACAGCAACTAATAGCCCTCCCCTTCTGGGTCGCTCATTTTTAAGAGCTTTTGAATTTGATTTGGTTCCTAAGAATATGATAAAAAACGAAGTGTGTGCTATTCAAAACAATAATTTGAGTTTAATGATCGATCAGATTAAGAATGAGTTTAGTCAAGTTTTTAGTGATGGCCTTGGCACCTATAAGGGAGAGCCAATCTCATTAGACTTAGCTGAAAATGCTAAACCTATATTTTTTAAACCGAGACCAATTCCTTTTGCGTGGAAGTCTAGGGTTGAAGAGAAGCTTCATGCCATGGTGAAAGATGGAATTTTGGAGCAGGTAAATAATTCGGCATGGGGCACACCCCTTGTTCCTGTTTTAAAGCCAAATGGTGACTTCCGTATTTGCGGGGATTACAAAGTAACCCTTAATAAATTTTTGTCTGATTTCAAATACCCTTTGCCGCGCATAGATGAGATTTTCACCGCATTACAAGGTGGTAGTATGTATACGAAGTTGGATTTGTCCAACGCATATAATCAGCTCGTTTTGGATGAGGAGTCCCAAATGCTTTGTGCTGTTAGTACACATATAGGTGTATTCAAAGTGAAGAGATTGCCATTCGGGGTTAAGGTAGCTTCGGCTATATTCCAGAAAACAATCGATAATTTGTTAGGGGGCATACCCAATGTTGTTGTGTACCAAGATGACATTACTGTTACTGGAAAGGATTTTTCGTCTCATATGCATAACCTTAAGTCGGTTTTAAGAAAACTTTCAGAATCGGGTTTGCGAGTTAATTACTCTAAATGTAAATTTTTTCAACAAGAGATTAATTACCTAGGTTTTTGCATAAGCAGTTCTGGTTTGAGAAGGAATACTGATCGCGTCAGTAGCATTATTAATGCACCTGTGCCTAATGACATATCTGAGCTTCGAGCTTTTATTGGGCTATCTAATTATTATTCACGTTTTGTTCAGGACTATTCTGAAAAGATGGAACCGCTTTATAGTCTACTTCGAAAAGACACTAGATTTGTATGGAGTGATGACTGTCAAAGGGCCTACGATCTTATGAAAAGAGAAATAACTTCGGATTCGGTTTTGACACATTTCAATCCTTCATTTGAAATAATTTTGACAACGGATGCGTCATCTAATGCAGTGTCTGGTATTCTATCACACAAAATTGACAATTCTCTTAGGCCCATAGCTTTTGTTTCTAGGTCATTATCGAAGTCTGAGAAGGGCTATAGTACATTGGAAAAAGAGGCATTGGGAATAATATTTTCTGTTTGCAAGTTAAGGCAGTATTTGTTAGGCGTTAGGTTAGGAGAGAATAAGAGTTTGCCAATGATGGCATCTGCTCGTATACAGAGATGGGCGGTTATTCTCTCGGCTTTTAATTACTCTATTGAATATGTGAAGGGTACACAGAATGAAGCAGATGGTTTGTCCCGTATACCTCAGTTTTCAGGCACTAGTGAGACGAATGAGTGTAATTTCATAAATTTAATTGAGACCCGGAACGAAATGGAATTGAATTTCAAAGACATTGCTCGCGAGACAGGAAGAGACCCGATTTTGTCTATGGTAAGAGAGGCTGTACTAAATGGAACCTTAAATAATTTAGATGAGAATGAATATACCCATTATAGGAGTAAATTGAACGAGCTTCATGTTGAGTATGAATGTGTTTTATGGGGACACAGAGTTGTTATTCCCAACAAAGTTCAGTCTCATGTACTAAATCTTTTACATAGATCTCATCTTGGCATTGTAAAGACCAAAGGTTTGGCACGGTCCTACGTATGGTGGCCGGGTATAGATAAAGAGATAGAAAGACTTGTAGGGTCTTGCAAATTTTGCCAAGAGTCGTTATCCTCACCTGAGCGTAGTTTACTTATACCATGGCAACCGACGGATCATGTCTGGAGCCGCATACATCTAGATTATGCGGGACCTATTAATGGATATTATATACTAATAATTATTGATTCTTATTCAAAATTCGTTGAAGTTTTTCCAACGAAAAGTATAACAAGCCATTTTACAGAAACGAAAATAAGGGAATTGTTTTGTCGATATGGTCTCGTTGATATTGTTGTGACAGACAATGGTCGACAATTTACATGTGAGACATTTAGAGAGTTTTTGAAAGTTAATGGAGTTAGGCATGTATTGACGCCACCAGGTCATCCCGCGACCAACGGCCAGGCCGAAATTACGGTTAAGACGATAAAGAAATCTTTAATTGCTACTCTGAAGAGCAATCCAAGACTCGAATTTGAGACGGTATTAAATAGATGTCTAATAGACTACCGAAATTCGAAACATTCGACGACAGGCGAATCACCTGCCAAACTTTTCTTCGGTCGATCATTAAGAACAAGACTTAGCTTACTTAAGCCACCAACAACTAAAGAAATAATTCTGGCGAATCAGCAGAAAACAGTACTCAATGATAAAGGTACTCGAGATAAACATTTCTCTAATGGGCAAAGCTTAATTATTCGGGACTACAGAGATCCCAATAAACCTACTTGGGCCCCAGCTAAAATAAAATCTCAAATAGGTCCTCGATCTTACTCATGTATATTTACTCATAACGATAGAGAAATAAAACGCCACCTTGATCAAATCAGAGGTCTACCTTCAAATGAAAATACGGAATCGCATAATTTTAACAGCAGCGACGAAAATATTAAAAACCATGAACATCTAACAACAGCAACAACACAAGCAACGAATAGAGATTTAAGACCTCGTAAAGAGGGAAAGGTGGTAAAACCATATAATCAAAAAAAATAATGCTAAACATGAATTTGAATATTTAATTAAATATTTCTATTATTTTAAATTACATTGAAGTCATAATATTTCTTAATTTTAAGTAACATTATCTTCTTTTGTAATTAGTATTTGTTATCAGTTTTAGGGGGAGCGTGTTGGATATTAATCCCAGAATTAATAAATCCATGCTCAGTTGTACAAAACCATATGGCAACATAGTACGTATAAATATAATATTTCATATTGGCAATGCTATAATTAATTTAGTACTTAAGAATCATCTTGTATATGTCTAAGGTAATAAACCAGTTGTATTACAACCATTGAATTGAGTACTTCGCATCTTTTATTTAATTGGGTCACATCGCGATACATAACATAAATGATATATAGATAAATGAGAATAGAGCACGTTGCTGATATATTTTCAGGGCTTAGAATTTGGGGGACCACCCCAATCCACAAAACACCCCTATATCGGCCATATTTACCGACCATGACAATGTGGGGCTTAAATGAAAGGTATTGGGGGGTCGAGCAAGAATTGATACCCACTTTCGGGACCAATTTTCTGGGGGTCTACCCTTTTCCCAAAATACCCCACAAACAGCAATTTACTAACCATCGCAATATTGGGCTCAATTTAGAGGTATTTGCGAATAGAATACAAATTTGCTATTCAAATGTAGGACCATGTATTTAAGGCATCACCCCTTGTCCAAAACACCCCCAAAGGGTAAACATTTTTCGACCATGCCAATATATGGCTGAAAATGAAAGGTATTTGAGATTAGAAAACGAATTTGATAACCAATTTTGGAACCACATGTTTGGGCGACGCCTCATCCTGTAAACTCCCCTCAAAACCTATGGCAATTTGGGGTTTAAATAAATGGTATTTGAGAGAAGAGAACGATGCTGATATTTGTTCAGGGTCAAGTGTATGGGGGACCACCTCACCCCCGAAAACCCCCTGATCAGACATCATGAGAATATGTGGCTGAAATAAAGTACTTTAAGAATGGAGTACCCCTTACATCCAAACTTTAATTCGTCGAATAATAAAGATCACATGGGATTCAGATAAAGGCACTTATATTGTTAAACTGATTGTCAAGCTATTTACTATTTTATATATATATATATATATATATATATATATATATATATATATATATATATATATATATATATATATATATATATATATATATATATATATATATATATATATATATATATATATATATATATATATCGTAGCATGGTATTTCACTAAAAGCTCTGTAATCGTCGACAATAAATATTCCAAGGCAACTTTTGTTCCATATAAAGTAAAAGAAGGAGCAGCGGAGCGGACCCGGGTCAGCTAGTATATTATAATTTGCAATCTGGCGATTTGTAATAAAGGAGATAAACCGACCTTTATTATCAGGAACAGGTAGGAGGTATTAGAAATTACCTTTGTATCGGAAGATATATGTGGAAGAATATGCGACTTGGAAGTGTTAGATGACCACAGCTTCTCTGATCATCGTTATATTAGTTTCAGCCTTGGAGAAAATACTGAATTAGTTGTGCCTCGTCTATCACTTCTAGACATGAAAAGGAAGTGCAAACTGCGAAGGATATAGACGTAATGGTCATGCGGATCATGAAGGCCGTGAATGACTCGGTTGTGTCAGCATGTCCTAGTGCCAAGCCAAGGGGCAAACAGCGACCGCCATGGTGGACCCCAGAGCTGGTTGGTCTAAGGAAGGACTGCAGAAAACTCTTTAACAGAGCAAAATCCACAAGAGCACCACACGATTGGCACATCTATAAGGCTGAGCACAGAAAACATAAGGGCGAGCTTAGAAAGGCTCAGAACAAATCCTGAGTAGAATTCTGCAGCTCCGTGCAGGATACATCTGAGGCCTCTAGGCTTAGGAAGATTCTGTCCTCGAGATCTATTACGGTGGGGTATATCCAGAAGTCAGAGAGTGTATGGACAATGTTAAGTGAGGAAACACAAGAACTACTCGTTGATACACATTTCCCGGGAAATTCTCCAACGGACAACGTGGCGCCAGAAGAGGTTGTCACTGATATGCATTCGTTAGAGGCCATTAGGGAAATTTTGTCTGAGCCGAAAATTCTTTGGGCGATAAGAAGTTTCGACTTATGCTTTATGCTGAAGACTCTTGAGAGGTTGAAGAAACATATCTGTTGCGGCAGCAGCATGTATATAATGAAGGCAAATACACTGAAACAGCCCTTCACGACCTAGTCGGCTACATAGAAGGTTCTATCGCTGTCAAGGAAAATACAATGGTAGCTTTTCTTGACATTGACGCAGTTTGAGTTTCTACGCATCAACTCCACCGTAAGAAAGTTTATTAATAACTTACTTACTAAAAGATGCATTACGGCAGGCTTGGGATCTGTGGATCTAAAAAGATGGGTCAGCATAGCAACAGCTCAAAAAGGTGTACTGTCTCCCCTACTTTGGAATATACCCATTAACAATATATTATTGTTTCTGGAAGAAAAAGGCGTAAAAGTGGTCGCGTATGCTGATGACGTGGCAATTGCGGTTAGGGGAAAATTTTCTAGCACTCTAAGTAATATACCTCAGGAAGCTCTACGTGTAACAGCAAAGTGGGCTACCAAAAGTGGTCTGGGTACAAATCCGTGAAAGACATAAGTAGTTCTTTTCAGCAGGAGATACAAGTTGCCTACAGTGGAACCTGTCTCCTTGGGTGGAGAGAATGTTCCATTTGCAGAAAGCGCAAAATACCTGGGTGTTTTGCTGAAAAGGTAATTGAACTTCTAATCCAACATTTTGGAAAGGGCAAGAAACGCCACTCTTGGCCTATACTCTTGCAAGAGAGTCATTGGCAAAAGTTGGGGATTTAGACCGCGTGTCATGCATTGGGTATATACTGTAGTTGTCAGACCTATAATGCTACGTGGTGTTGTGGTCTGGTGGCGCTTCAAAAATCCATCTATTGCCTTATACTTAAGCGGATCCAAAGGATGACTTGTTTGTGCATCACAGCCGCACTGAGAACGACACCATCTGATGCACTGAATTTAATGCTACAACTTATGCTTCTGGACATTGTGGCTACCCAATGTGAAGCGACCACTGCCGTGAGGTTAAGGGAGCTTTCTCATTGGTCATGTGGCAGCTACAGACACTGTGTTACCTTTGATACAATATCCGATGTTCCAGGCAGTGTGGATTACACCCTACCTGAGCCGCTTTTTGATAAAAAATTCTGTACCACTTTTCCTGATACAACCGATTGGAACTACGGTAAGAGAAGTTACATAGACTTCCAATGGAATATACAAGTATAACATATACATACAGAGACTATAGACACATTGATTATAACTCACTACTTTGTGAAATTGGCACCGTTGAGTGGCAGGAACTTGACGGCATGTCTTGCGTAGAGGAACAGACTGCATTTCTTCAATGTAATGTGAGTCAGATTTTCGATAAATGTGTTCTGATGAAGACCCGAACTGTTTTTTTTTCGAATGGGAATCAGTGGTTTCATAATGATATTATAGTATTGATACGTAAAAGAGATTGTGCGTACTCTCGATGGAAGCGTTTTAGAACACCTGAACTTTTTATACCCTCCACCATAGGATTGAGGGTATACTAATTTCGTCATTCCGTTTGTAACTACGCGAAATATTCGTCTGAGACCCCATAAAGTATATATATTCATGATCATCGTGACATTTTATGTCTATCTAGCCATGTCCGTCCGTCTGTCCGTCCGTCTGTCCGTCCGTCCGTCCGTCCGTCTGTCTGTCGAAAGCACGCTAACTTCCGAAGGAGTAAAGCTAGCCGCTTGAAATTTTGCACAAATACTTCTTATTAGTGTAGGTCGGTTGTAATTGTAAACAGGCCATATCGGTCCATGTTTTGATATAGCTGCCATATAAACCGATCTTGGGTTTTGACTTCTTGAGCCTAGCTAGAGTGCGGAATTCTTATCCGATTGGAATGAAATTGTGCACGACGTGTTTTGTTATGATATCCAACAACTGTGCCAAGTAAAGGGTGATTTTTTTGAGGTTAGGATTTTCATGCATTAGTATTTGACAGATCACGTGGGATTTCAGACATGGTGTCAAAGAGAAAGATGCTCAGTATGCTTTGAAATTTCATCATGAATAGACTTACTAACGAGCAACGCTTGCAAATCATTGAATTTTATTACCAAAATCAGTGTTCGGTTCGAAATGTGTTTCGCGCTTTACGTCCGATTTATGGTCTACATAATCGACCAAGTGAGCAAACAATTAATGCGATTGTGACCAAGTTTCGCACTCAGTTTACTTTATTGGACATTAAACCAACCACACGAATGCGTACAGTGCGTACAGAAGAGAATATTGCGTCTGTTTCTGAGAGTGTTGCTGAAGACCGTGAAATGTCGATTCGTCGCCGTTCGCAGCAATTGGGTTTGTGTTATTCGACCACATGGAAGATTTTACGCAAAGATCTTGTTGTAAAACCGTATAAAATACAGCTCGTGCAAGAACTGAAGCCGAACGATCTGCCACAACGTCGAATTTTCAGTGAATGGGCCCTAGAAAAGTTGGCAGAAAATCCGTTTTTTTATCGACAAATTTTGTTCAGCGATGAGGCTCATTTCTGGTTGAATGGCTACGTAAATAAGCAAAATTGCCGCATTTGGAGTGAAGAGCAACCAGAAGCCGTTCAAGAACTGCCCATGCATCCCGAAAAATGCACTGTTTGGTGTGGTTTGTACGCTGGTGGAATCATTGGACCGTAGTTTTTCAAAGATGCTGTTGGACGCAACGTTACGGTGAATGGCGATCGCTATCGTTCGATGCTAACAAACTTTTTGTTGCCAAAAATGGAAGAACTGAACTTGGTTGACATGTGGTTTCAACAAGATGGCGCTACATGCCACACAGCTCGCGATTCTATGGCCATTTTGAGGGAAAACTTCGGAGAACAATTCATCTCAAGAAATGGACCGGTAAGTTGGCCACCAAGATCATGCGATTTGACGCCTTTAGACTATTTTTTGTGGGGCTACGTCAAGTCTAAAGTCTACAGAAATAAGCCAGCAACTATTCCAGCTTTGGAAGACAACATTTCCGAAGAAATTCGGGCTATTCCGGCCGAAATGCTCGAAAAAGTTGCCCAAAATTGGACTTTCCGAATGAACCACCTAAGACGCAGCCGCGGTCAACATTTAAATGAAATTATCTTCAAAAAGTAAATGTGATGGACCAATCTAACGTTTCAAATAAAGAACCGATGAGATTTTGCAAATTTTATGCGTTTTTTAAAAAAAAAAGTTATCAAGCTCTTAACAAATCACTCTTTATGATTCAAATCGGTCCATAACCTGATTTAGCTGCCATATAAACAGATCTGGGATCTTGACTTCTTGAGCCTCTAGAGGTCGCAATTCTTATCCGATTGGACTGAAATTTTGTACGACGGATCCTCTCATGACCATCAACATATGTGTTTATTATGGTCTGAATCGGTTTATAGCCCGATACAGCTCCCATATAAATCGATCTCTGTATTTTACTTCTTGAGCCCCCACAGGGCGCAATTCTTATTCGAATTGGCTGACATTTTACACAGGTCTCCAACATATAATTTAATTGTGGTCCAAACCGGACCATATATTGATATCGCTCTAATAGCAGAGCAAATCTTTTTTTATATCCTTTTTTGCCTAAGAAGAGTTGCCGGGAAAAGAACTCGACAAATGCGATCCATGGTGGAGGGTATATTTCGGCCCGGCCGAACTTGGCACGCTCCTACTTGTTAATGATTACAAGCGTGCGAGGAGTCAAACCACTTCTTGTATAAAGACGACCACAATAGCTTATTTTAGTCGTAAATTTGAAGAGGCATTAAATACGAAAGATACTTGAAGACATATTAAGTCAATTGGAATACGAAGTGATAATGCATCAATTGATAGACATGTTGATTTAGATGAGATTAATAGGAGTTTCTGGAACATATCTTTTCCTGAGCCAAACGTACATTTCTACGACAGTGAATTTAGTAACGTAAACCATAGTAGTAACAACACCTCACCAGACCTATGTTTTGATTTGAGCGTTTTAAACAAAGCGGTATCGTTAGCGCTGTAGAATCGATTAAGTCTAATGCCATTGGTTCTGATGGTATTGACCCAAAATTTTTATACCCTCCACCATAGGATGGGGGTATATTAATTTCGTCATTCTGTTTGTAATTACTCGAAATATTCGTCTAAGACACCATAAAGTATACATATTCTTGATCGTCGCGACATTTAATGTCGATCTTGCCATGTCCGCCCGTCCGTCTGTCTGTCGAAAGCACGCTAACTTCCGAAGGAAATTTTGAACAAATACTTCTTATTAGTGTAGGTCGGTTGGTATTTTAAATGGGCCATATCGGTCCATGTTTTGATAAAGCTGCCATATAAACCGATCTTGGGTCTTGACTTCTTGAGCCTCTAGAGTGCGCAATTCTTATCCGATTGGAATGAAATTTTGCGCGATGTGTTTTGTTATGATATCCAACAATTTTGCTAAGTATGGTTCAAATCGGTCCATAACCTGATATAGCTGCCATATAAACCAATCTTGGGTCTAGATTTCTTGAGCCACTAGAGGGCGCAATTCTTATCCGGTTGGAATGAAATTTTGCACCACGTATTTTGTTATGATATCCAACAACTGTGCCAAGTATGGTTCACATCGGTCCATAACCTAATATAGCTCCCATATAAACCGATATTGCGTCTTGACATCTTGAGCCTCTAGAGGGCGCAATTCTCATCCGATTTGACTGAAATTTTGCACATAGTGTTTTAGTATCAATTCTAACAACTTTGCTTAGTATGGTTCAATTCGGTCCATTACCTGGTATAGCTGTCATATAAATCGATCTTGGGTCTTGACTTCTTGAGCCTCTAGAGTGCGCAATTCTTATCCGATTAGAATGAAATTTTGCACCACGTATTTTGTTATGATATCCAACAACTGTGCCAAGTATGGTTAAAATCGGTCTATAACCTGATGTAGCTGCAATATAAACCGATCTTGGGTCTTGACTTCTTGAGCCTCTAGAGAGCGCAATTCTTTTCGGATTTGCCTGAAATTTTGTACGACGGATCCTCTCATGACCACCAACATAGGTGTTTAATATGGTCCGAATCGGTCTATAGCCCGATATAGCTCCCATATAAATCGATCTCTCCTCTATTTTACTTTTTGAGCCCCCAAAGGGCGCAATTGTTATTCGAATCGCCTGACATTTTATACAGGTCTCCAACATAAATATAATTTAATTGTGGTCCAAACCGGACCATATCTTAATATCTCTCTAATAGCAGAGCAAATCTTTTCTTATATCCTTTTTTGCCTTAGAAGAGATGCCGGGAAAAGAACTCGACAAATGCGCTCGCTGGTGGAGGGTTTATAAGATTCGGCCCGGCCGAACTTAGCACGCTTTTACTTGTTTAGGATAATTTTACCCTTTATTTTTCCGTATATGTGCCATCTTTCTATACCCTCCACCATAGGATGGGGGGTATACTAATTTCGTCATTCTGATTATAACTACTCGAAATATTCTTCTGAGACCCCATAAAGTATATGTATTTTTGATCGTCGCGACATTTTATGTCGATCTAGCCATGTCCGTCCATCCGTCTGTCTGTCGAAAGCACGCTAACTTCCGAAGGAATAAAGCTAGCCGCTTGAAATTTTGCACAATTACTTCTTATTAGTGTAGGTCGGTTGGTATTTTAAATGGGCGATATCGGTGCATGTTTTGATATAGCTGCATATAAACCGATCTCGGGTCTTGACTTCTTGAGCCTCTAGAGTGCGAAATTCTTATCCGATTGGAATGTAATTGTGCACGACGTTTTTTGTTATGATATCAAACAACTGTGTTAAGTATGGTTCAAATCGGTTCATAACCTGATATAACTGTCATATAAACAGATCTAAGGACTTGACTTCTTGAGCTTCTAGAGGGCGCAATTCCTATCTGATTTGGCTGAAATTTTGCGTGACGTATTTTATTCTTACTTTCAACAACTGTGACAAACAAGGTTCAAATCGGTTCATAACCTAATATAGCTGCCATATAATCCGATCTAGGATCTTGACTTCTTGAGCCTCTAGAGGTCGCAATTATTATCCGATTTGCCTGAAATTTTGTACGACGGATCCTCTCTTGACCATCAACATACGTGTTTATTATGGTCTGAATAGGTCTATAGCCTGATACAGCTCCCATATAAATCGATCTCTCTATTTTACTTCTTGAGTCCCCAAAGAGCACAATTCTTATTCGAATTGGGTGACATTTTATTTTACATGTCTCCAACATATAATTTAAATGTGGTCCAAACCGGACCTTATCTTGATATCGCTCTAATAGCAGAGCAAATCTTTTCTTATATCCTTTTTTGCCTTAGAAGAGATGTCGGTAAAAGATCTCGACAAATGCGATCCATGGTGGAGGGTATATAAGATTCGGCCCGGCCAAACTTAGCACGCATTTACTTGTTAACAATATTATTTTAAGGAGTTGTTATCCACAGTCTTGGAAACGGGCAAGGATAGTCCCAATACCAAAGAATAACCAGGAATTTAGGCCAACAGCAATACTTCAATACGTCTCTAAGATATTTGAGACTCTAGTCAACCGGAAAATATCAGAATATATTGCGAATAATTCGCTGCTAACAGATTTTCAATCAGGTTTCCGGCCAAAGCACAGTTGCACTACTGCACTTTTGAAAGTAGTTGAAGAGAGTTATATTGACAGCGATAAAGTTACCTTTCTTGTTCTTTTAGATCATTCGAAAGCATTTGATTCCGTTGATCTTTGCCTTAAACTGAAACATTTATTTAAATTTCTGAAAGAACAACGGATCTAATATATTCCTATCTTTCGAATAGAAGCTAATCGGTATGTGTTGATAGCCGCTGTTCTAGTTATCTTCCAGTCTTAAGAGGTGTTCCATAGGGGTCTGTATTGGGCCCACTCCTTTTTCCTTATATAGCAATGACCTTCCTGGACAGTTGCGCAACTGTGGTATTCATATGTATGCCGACGACGTACAGCTGTATATGAGCTCCTCGCCGGAGAGGCTGATCGATGGCGTACTTCGACTAAATACTGACTTGATAGGATTAACACATGGGCAAACGCCAACGGACTACTTTTAAATCCAACAAAGTCAAAGTGCCTTGTAATTGGTAGGAATCGGGTGACAATGCCACCCAATCTTGATGTGGCAATTGCTGGAGCCCCAATTGAGATTGTTTCATCTGCAAGAAACCTTGGTTTGGAGTTTGATGATAGACTTTCATGGAAGAATCATGTCAGTATGACAGTGGGCAGGACCTACGGCGTTTTACGAAACTTTTATATGAGTCGACAGTATACCCCTTTGTCAATAAGAATGCTTTTGGCTAGGACATTTATTCGGCCGAAACTATTATACTCTGGCAAGGTTTTTCACGGTTGTGATGTAATACATAGGAATAAATTGCACGTGGCCTTTAACGGTTTCGTTAGATACATTTTTGGTTTGAGTAGAAGAGACCGGGTATCTGACTTTGCCAGACAAGTATATGGTGTCTCATTTAACTCGATCCTTAAGATACGCTCGTTGCAAATGATCCACAAGATAATTTATATTTGGCTTTTGTATTGCGTTTTGCCAACTCTACAAGAGGTAAACAAGTAATACAAATACGTCATCAATATCGTGTATCTGAACAACCGTTATTTGGTAATGGTATACGTCTCTGGAATAATCTTCCCAATGGTATTCAAATTATAAGTAACTAGCTGACCCGGGCCCGCTCCGCTGCGCCTTCTTTCACTTTATATGGAACAAAAGTTACGTTGGAATATTTATTTTCGACAACTAAAGAACTTTTAATGAAATACCATGCAAACTTGACTAACAGTTTAACAATATAAGTGCCTTTATCTGAATCCCACATGATCTTTATTGGTCTACGAATTTAAGTTTGGATGTAAGGTGTACTCCATTCTTAAAATACTTCATTTCAGCCCGATATTCTCATGATGTCTGATTTAGTGGTGTTTTCGGGGGAGAGATGGTCCCCCAAATACTTGGCCCTGAAAAAATATCAGCATCGTTCTCTTCTCTCAAATACCATTTATTTAAACCCTTAAATAAATGGCATTTGAGAGAAGAGGAGTTTACAGGATGAGACGTCCCCCCAACACATGGCCTCAAAATAGGTTATCAAATTTTTTTTTAATCTCAAATACCTTTCATTTGAGCCACATATTGATATGGTCGAAAATTTTTTTCCCTTTGGGGGTGTTTTGGGAAAGAGGTGATGCCCTAAATGCATGATTCTTCATTTGGATATCAAATTCGTATTATACTCCCAAATACCTTTATTCGAGCCCCATATTGCGATGGTCACTAAAAAATTGCTGTTTGTGGGGTATTTTAGGAAAGGGTTAGATCCCCAGAAAATTGGTCCCGAAAATGGGTATCAATTCTTGCTCTACCCCCCAATACCTTTCATTTAAGCTCCACATTGACATGGTGGGTAAATATTCCCGATTTAGGGATGTTTTGGCGATTGGGGTGGTCTCCCAAACGCTATGCCCTGAAAATATATCAGCAACGTGCTCTATTCTCATATATTTGAATCCCATATTGCCATTGGCATCAAAATTGGATAACTTGGAATATCGAGCTCCACTGTCTTGAAGATCCAAATTGTCTTGGTGAGCAAATACGTCCTATTTGGGGGTTGTTATTGTGGTGGGACGTCTGCTAGACAGTTGGCCCCTAATGTTGATATCAAATACGTGGTCTACTCCCACACACCTTTAATTTGAGCCCCATATTTCCATAGTCGGCAAACATGATCGGCTGGGGGGTGTTTTGGGTGCTGTTGTGGGGGTGGGGTGGCCCCATAAACACTTTTCCCGAATATTGATATCATATTCGTGCTTTACTCCCAAGGACCTTTCATTTGAGCCCCATATTTCCATAGTCGGCAAACATGACCGGCTTGGGCAATGTTTTAGGGGATGGGCGGACACTCAGTGAGTTGGCCTTCAAAATATATATCGGATTCGTGTTCCACTTTAAAAATCCTCTTGTTTGAGCCTCATATTGCAATAGTCGCTTCCAGAGAAGCCACGAATATATATTAAAATTAATTTTTCTTAAAGGAAATGCATGGAAATGAGTCTATAATTTTCTACAAAAGAAGACGAAGCATAGAGACAGCAAATGTTGCTGTTTTTTTTTCAGCATCCCTTATGGGTGTGAATGGGGAGTATTAGTGGTGAGAGTAAGAGAAACAAATGGTGAGAGAGAAGGAGTATCACTTTTTTGGTAAGGGTGCTGTGGGGGTGTGATGAGCGTGGCCCTTCTGGGCATGTAGGTCGGCCATTTCCTTAGGGCTCGGCATTGGCGTTCGAGACATTTGCATTTTTATACCCACCACCGAAGGATGGGGGTGTATTCATTTTGCCATTCCATTTGCAACACATCGAAATATCCATATCCGACCCTATAAAGTATATATATTCTAGATCAGAGTATAAATCTAAAAAAATCCGTCTGCCTGTTGAAATCACGCTACAGTCTTTAAAAATAGAGATATTGAGCTGAAACTTTGCACAGATTCTGTTTTTGTCCATAAGCAGGTTAAGTTCGAAGATGGGCAATATCGGACTATATCTTGATATAGCCCCCATATAGACCGATCCGCCGATTTAGGGTCTTAGGCCCATAAAAGCCACATTTATTATGCGATTATGCTAAAATTTGAGACAGTGAGTTGTATTAGGCCCATTGGCATCCTTCGCTAATTTGGTCTAGATCGGTCCAGATTTGATTATAGCTGCCATATAGACCGGACCTCCGATTTAGGGTCTGAAATTTGGGACAGTGAGGTATGTTAAGCCCTTCAACATCCTTTGTTAGTTTGGTCCAGATCGG
Organism: Stomoxys calcitrans; assembly: GCF_963082655.1. Taxonomy (NCBI): domain Eukaryota; kingdom Metazoa; phylum Arthropoda; class Insecta; order Diptera; family Muscidae; genus Stomoxys; species Stomoxys calcitrans. The sequence goes on along the minus strand of NC_081552.1, from coordinate 126,483,987 downwards.
TCTAGATTTGGCATATAGACAGATCCTCCGATTTGGGGTCATAGGCCCATAAATGCCACATTTATTATCTGATTTTTCTTCAATTTGGCCCTGATCGGATCAGATTTGGATATAGCTGCCATATAGACCGATCGATTTATGGTTTTGGGCCCATAAAATGCGCATTTATTGTCCGATGTTTGCCGAAATTTGGGACAGTGAGTTAAATTAAGCCCCTTAATATACTTCTGCAATATGTCACAGATCGGTCCAGATTTGGATATAGCTGCCATGTAGACCGATCTCTAAATTTAATGGTTTGGGCCCATAGAAGGCACATTTATTGTCCGATGTTGCCGAAAATTGGGACAGTGAGTTATGTTAAGCCCCTCCACATATATTTCTGCTATTTGGTCTAGATCAAGATTTGCATATAGCTGCCATATAGACCGATATCTCGATTTTTAGTCTTGGCCCCAAAAAAGGCGCATTTATAATCCGATTTAACTGAAATTTGACACAATGACTTATGTTAGGCTTTTCGACATCCATGTCGTATATAGTTCAGATCGGTTTATTTTTAGATATAGGTACTAAAAAGACCAATATTTTGTTATACACAATTGAATAATGACTTGTACTTATTATTATTTCGTCCAAATCGGAACATATTTCGATATAACTGCTATGGGACATAAGGTATGCAATTTTCACCGGATTTTGATGAAAGGTTGTTTACATATATTCCCGAGGTGGTGGGTATCCAAAGTTCGGCCCGGCCGAACTTAACACCTTTTTACTTGTTTTATTTAATTTCGTACAATTAGGTACTAAAATGTACAAATTAGTACTTCTTTACGGATTGAGCTAAAGCTCTGAAATTTGGGATATATTTACAACTTGACAGTAAATACTGAGTGACTAGAAAATATTTTTGAAATTCGTACACTAAAATTGAGATGCAGTTACACCTTGACTATGTCATTATGTATATTAGTCAGCTACAAGAATTTTTTGATTTAAGGTAATTTTTTTTAGGTACGCAAAATTCATGTATGCAGTTTCCAAAATTTCCAAAAGTACGAAATGACATATATTTGGTCAGCGCGAATAGAAAGGGCTAGAATTATGTTCTTAGGCGCAAATTAAAGAGAGTCTTGAAAATGTGGGAGAAATAGAACGTTTAGTGCCGTAATTGGTACTATTTGGGACTTTCTTTGTAAATTGAACTAGAGCTCTGAATTTTGGGACTTAGGTAAACCATAGCAACCTGAAATGGATGACAATAAGTGTTTTCGGAAATTTATACATTTAGGCACTAAAAAAATTCCAAAGATGTACCAAATGGGTGAACTTTGAACAGGGCGGATAGATAGAGCTAGAATTTCGAAATTTGATTAAAATAATCAGGGTGAAAAGAAAAAATGACCAATAGTGCTAGTAACAGGAGGAAATGTACGTTTAGTACCGCAATTGGAACCTTTCGCTACAATACTTTCTTTACAGATTTTTTTTATCAACCAACACGCAGGGTATGTCACCTGTGAATGCAGTGAATTGCATTGGCGAATGGAAATTAGGAAATGGAGATGGGGATGGATGGATGTATTGTTTATTGACATTTGTCTTAAATTTCTGGATGTCATAGTGGGTGGGAAAAACATTAGCCCGAAGTCGATTCCACATACGAACGGTTCGGGCGAAATAAGAATTCTCTCTCTATAATGCATTGTGCGATCCTCTGGCCAATCAATTACTAACGGGTGTGAGTTACTGGAATGTCTAGTATCTATGACAAACATCGTTACATCTGGAATAAGAAGACGAATATCAGAGGAACACACACCATTACAGTACCAATAGAACAGCGCCTAACAAACCAAATTGCGACTATGTTCAAGGAGGACAATGGAGTTGGATACCCTACCGTCCCCAATCAACGCAATCGCTCTTCTCTATACACGGTGCAGTAGCTCCAGGGATGATTTTGAAGCTCCTGGCCATTTTCGGCCTTACGAAAGTGGTATAGATGTTAAAAAGATCAGTAGGAGTGTAGTTCTTTCACCGTTTAAGGAATCCTAAACACTTGAATGCTTCTTTCGACACTTCAAATACATGTTTGGCCCAACGGACATCACTTTGTATTTTCATGTTCAGAACATCAAAAGCTTGTGATTGCTCAACATCTCTACCGTTAATAGACAAAGATGATCGTAATGGGTCAGCGAATCATTTGTGTGACAACAAAAAGCACTGAGTCTTTCGTGCATTAAAATCTACACCATTCATTCGGCCCCACTTAGAAATGGCCAGCAAATCCTGGTAAAGTGTATTGTCCATAACCCTCCCCTTGTCCTCAATAACTCGAAGACTCGGCCTATGGTCGAATGAGTACGAATGACAGAGATTACTGTCATCCGCAAATGAGTAAACCAGATTCGATGTCTAACTCAGCAGATCGTTGATGAAAATAAGAAAACGAGAAGGAGAAAGAACATAGCCCTGGGGTATACCTGCGGTCAATTTATGCTCATTGGTTGCGAACCCATATATAACGACTCGTATAGTGCGATATCTGAGAAAGCTCGAAATAAATCGAACGAAGCCATTACCGACACCAACAGCGACAATCAAATGACTTGGAGATATCCAGAGCCACAACCTTACTCTCACCAAACTGGTAGATTGAGCGATTTCAACGTTCCGACAGACGTACCATGAGGTCACCCGTAGAGCGATTTCTGCGGAATCCATGCCGTTGGTCGCTAAGAAGGCCATTAGATTCTAAATACCACACAAGATGGTGATTAACCATGCTCTCCGTAACAATGGAGGGAGCGAAGCATATCGCAATTGGCCGGTAATTCGCAGGGTTGTTCGCCTCACTCTTCTTGGAAAGACTCGAACACTTGCGTAAGACAAGTGTTGATATTCCATCCGGGCCCGGGGATTTATTTACGTCTAGATTCTCAAATCATTTTTACTCCACGAGTTTGATAACATAACTGGAGCATGACGCCAGATACATTTTCGATTGAGGGGAGTGGTTGATTGCTTTCCTGCAGGGAAGAGTTCCCTGCAAATATATCAACCAACAGGTTACCCTTATCAACCGTGTCAGAGAACGTTAGATCATCCTTAACCAGAGTTCGGATAGAACGAACGACTAAAAGCTCATACTTCCTCGTGTAGAAGCTAGAACCTTAGTACGTAGGTGATAAAAACGTCATTTAGAAACATTACCTCATACCCATGAGTGCTGTCCGTTACAAGGTTAAGCTCAATGATAAGGGACCTCCATTTTATTCGCGAGTCCGAATGGCTTGCCGCAAAGCGACACCACTTAGTAGCACTAGGAGCGAAATACTGTGGCGTTATTAAAATAAAAAATATTTTTTACTTTTCTACCTCCCCACAAATCCGTTGATAGTTCCGCATGCTGTGGGCGAATTTCAAATAAATAAAAAAATTTAAAATCATTTTGCTGGTCCGATATTTAAACTCGGCACCTTCGTAATGTAAATCTTCGGATGTACGCTCTGTGCCACAAAACTACTAAAATCACTCCCATGTGTTAGAATATTGTGTCTATAAATAGAATATGTCAAACGTAAACACAAAGGCATGGCCATCTTTGATAAAAAAGAATTAAAGTTTGCTTTTGTGTTGTTAGCTAATTTTGAAGAGAGAAAATAGTGTATTATTCAAACAATAGTAATATGGATGAATGCTTAGAGCATCTGCTTTGGAAACGGAAGGTTCTTGGTTCAACTCTCCTCTGCGATGAAGGTAAAGTTGTAATTTCGTTTATAATTTAAATTATTCATATAAAATTTGCCTTCTTCAAAGAAATTGATCATTGAGATCGTGGTGGTGGGGAAAGGCGCGAACATGTTTGAGTCTAAGTAGTTATTTTTTAGCAACGTTCAACTACGATAATATGTTATTATTTTTGACATATTGTATGCTAAGGCATACGTACTTATTTTTTAAATATTGGTATGCTTGTGCGTAATGTCCTCCTAGGACATCGCCATGTAAAAGTAATTAGAAACGCAGCCTAAAAATAAGTAGTTATTAGTTCTTGAATGGGCTTACCTTTCTTGCTATTTGTTAATGAGAGTCCTGGGATGTGAAAATCCTGTGGATCTGAATCCTCACACACCTGGGTCTTACAAAGAGCTAGAGTGTTAGAATGGTGAAAATGAATATGTGCATGCACCGCAAAGAAATTCGCCCTCAACCCTCGTATATTGACCGAATATATTTTAAAATCACCCATCATTTAGACAACCAGAAGAAAGAGCAACACTATGTGTAATAAAGAAAACAAGCTCGTTAACTCCTATCCTATTGTAGGTACAACTGAGAAATATATAATACTAGCTGACTCGGGCCCGCTCCGCTGCGCCTTCTTTTACTTTATATGGAACAAAAGTTTCCTTGGAATATTTATTTTTGACAATTAAAGATCTTTAAGAGAAATACCATGCTACGAAAATAGTATATAGCTTGACTAACAGTTTAACAATATAAGTGCCTTTATCTGAATCCCATATTATCTTTATTGGTCTACGAAATTAGGTTTGGATGTAAGGTATACTCCATTCTTAAAAAACTTCATTTCAGCCCGATAATCTCTTGATGTCTGATTTAGTGGTGTTTTAGGGGGAGAGGTGGTCCCCCAGATACTTGGCCCTGAAAAAATATCAGCATCGTTCTCTTCTCTCAAATACCATTTATTTAAACCCCATATTGCCATTGGCTTAAGAGGAGTTAACAGGATGGGGCGTCCCCCAAACACATGGCCCCAAAATAGGTTATGAAATTCGTTTTCTAATCTCAAATACCTTTCATTTGAGCCACATATTGGCATGGTTGAAAATTTTTTTCCCTTTAGGGGTGTTTTGGGAAAGGGGTGATGCCCTAAATACATGGTCCTACATTTGGATATCAAATTCGTATTCCACTCCCAAATACCTTTATTTGAGCCCCATATTGCGATGGTCACTAAAAAATTACTGTTTGTGGGGTATTTTGGTATCAATTCTTGCGAAAATGGGTATCAATTGTTGCTCTACCCCCCAATACCTTTCATTAAAGCTCCACATTGTGGCTCCATGGTGTTGTGGCGATTGGGGTGGTTCCCCAAACACTAAGCCTGGAAAATATATCAGCAACGTACTCTATTCTCATATATCTATATATCATTTATTTGAACCCCATATTGCCATTGCCCTCAAAATTGGATATCAAATTCGTTTTCTAATCTCATTAAAACTCCTTATTGCAAAAGTCAGCAAATATGTCCGGTTTGGGGTATTAGCCCTAAAAACTATGAATATTTAGTTCCACTCTCTTTAAGACTCAAATTGTCTTGGTGAGCAAATACCTCCTACTTGGGGATTGCTATGGTGGTGGGACGTCCGCTAGACAGTTGGCCCCTAATGTTGATTACAGATACGTGGTTTACTCCCACATACTTTCAATTTGAGCCCCTTATTTCTATAGTCAGCAAAATTGACCGGCTTGGGAGTGTTTTGGGGGATGGGCGGCCACTCAGTGAGTTGGCTCTGAAAATATATATCGGATTCGTGTTCCACTTTAAAAACCCTCTTATTTGAGCCTCATATTGCAATAGTAAGAAAATACTTACTATTTGGGTGGTGTTGTGGGGGTGGAGTGGCCCCATAGACACTTTTCCCGAATATTGATATCAAATTCGTGCTTTACTCCCAAAGACCTTTCATTTGAGCCCCATATTGCGATGGTCGTAAATTTGTCCCCTTTGGGGGATGTTTTTGATGAGAGGCGGCCCCCCAAACACTTGGTCCCATATTTGGATATCAGATTCGTATTCTACATTCAAATACCTTTTATTTAAGCCCCATATTTCCATAGTCAGTAAATAAGTCCAGTTTCGGGGGTGTTTTGGGAATCCAGAAACGTGGTCCCACATTTGGATATCAGATACGTATTCTACTCGCAAATACCTTTCATTTGAGTCCCATATTGCCATGGTCGGTAAAAATTTCCGATTTAAGGGTGTTTTGGGGCTTGGGGTGGTCCCCCTAGCACTTTGTCCGACAATTTGATATCAGATACGCTTTCTTGTTCTAAATACCTTTCATTTGAGTCCCATATTGTCGTCGGTGGTCTAAATATATGTTTGGTAGGTTGTAGGGTGGGGCAGCCCCCCTAGGTACCCCATCCGAAATTCGGATACCAAATTTTTATTTGTAGGGTACTATAAGAAAGCACACAAAATTTCGCTTAAATCGCACCACCCATCTCCGCGATGTGTGAAAATTAGGGTAAGAGGGAGGGTCTGGTACTTGCTACCTTTCGTCGTAATACTGCCAAAAATTTCATCGTTTTTGAACCCATAGCAGCTATGTCTAAATGTAGTCCGACCTCCACCATATCAGGATGGTTATGTAATGGTCTTACACAAATGCTTATACCAAAATCATCGGTTAAAAAATTCACATTTAATGGGCCTAAGGATATCTAATATAGACCAAATATAGACCGATCTGAACACGCATATCGAAGAGCCTAACATAGCGCACTGTGTTAAATTTCAGCGAAATCGAGCAATAATCGTGCCCTAAGAAATTAAATCGGCAGATCGGTATCTATGGCAGGTATATCCAAATGTGGATCGATCGGGGCTGTATTGGACAGGGATGTTGAGGTGCCTAACGCAACTCGCTATATCAATTTTCCGCGAAATCTAATGCCTGTTATGGACCCAGCACCTTAAATTAGAAGATCGGTCTATATGGTAGTTATATCGAAATATAGACCGATCTTAACCATACTCGGTAAGAATGTCGAAACTAATTGTGTTTAATTTCATCAAAATCGATTAATAAATTCACTTCTTCTGAGCGTAAAACCTTACATCAGAAGATTGGTACATATGGCAGCTATATCCAAAGCTGGACCGATCTGGTCTGTATTGAACAAGGGTATCGAGGAGCTTTGTACAACACGTATTTCAAAAATTTCACAAATTTCTGTGACATCTGTCAATAAATGCGCCTATTATGGGCCCAAGACTATAAATCGAGACATCCGTCTATATGACAGCTTTACTCAAATCTGGACCGATCCGGGACAACTAAGCAAAGATGTCGAGGGGCTTAAATAACTTACTGTCCCAAATTTTAGCGAAATCGGACAATAAATGTGGCTTTCATGGGTCCAAGATCTTAAATCAAGTGATCGGTCTATACAGCAGCTATCTAAATCTGGACCGATCTGGATAGTATTGAACAAAGATGTCAAGAGATCTAACACAACTCACTAATGGGGGCTATATCAAGATATTGTCCGATATAGCCCATCTTCGAACTTAACCTGCCTAAAGTAAACAAGTAAAAGCGTGCTAAGTTCGGCCGTGCCGAATCTTATATACCCTCCACCATGGATCGCATTTGTCGAGTTCTTTTCCCGGCATCTCTTCTTAGGCAAAAAAGGATATAAGAAAAGATTTCCTATGCTATTAGAGCGATATCAAGAAATGGTCCGGTTTGGACCACAATTAAATTACATGAACTGTGTAAAAAGTCAGCCAATTCGAATAAGAATTGCACCCTTTGGGGGCTCAAGACAATAGAGAGATCGATTTATATGGGAGCTGTAACGGGCTATAGACCGATTTAGATCATAATAAACACGTATGTTGATGGTCATGAGAGGATCCGTATTACAAAATTTCAGGCAAATCGGATAATAATAGCGACCTATAGAGGCTCAAGAAGTCAAGATCCCAGATCGGTTTATATGACAGCTATATCAGGTTATGAACCGAATTGAACCCCATTTGGCACAGTTGTTGGATATCATAACAAAACACGTCGTGCCAAAATTCATTCAAATCGGATAAGAATCGCGCCCTCTAGAAGCTCAAGAAGTCAAGACGCAAGATCGGTTTATATGGCAGCTATATCAGGTTATGGACCGATTTGAACCATACTTGGCACAGTTGGTGGATATCATAACAAAACACGTCGTGCCAAAACCCATTCAAATCGGATAAGAATTGCGCCCACTAGAGGCTCAAGAAGTCAAGACCCAAGATCGGTTTATATGACAGCTACATTAGGTTATGGACCGATTTGAACCATACTTGGCACAGTTGTTGGATATCATAACAAAACACGTTGTACAAAATTCCAATCGGATAAGAATTGCGCACTCTAGAGGCTCAAGAAGTCAAGACCCAAGATCGGTTTATATGGCAGCTATATCAAAACATGGACCGATATGGCCCATTTACAATACCAACCGACCTACATTAATAAGAAGTTTTTGTGCAAAATTTCAAGCGGCTAGCTTTACTCCTTCGGAAGTTAGCGTGCTTTCGACAGACAGACGGACGGACGGACGGACGGACATGGCTAGATCGACATAAAATTTCACGACGATCAAGAATATATATACTTTATAGGGTCTCAGACGAATATTTCGAGTAGTTACAAACAGAATGGCGAAATTAGTATTCCCCCCATCCTATGGTGGAGGGTATAAAAACAGGGAGCAGACGATGAGATCACCACCTACTCCCACAATGCCCATTTACTGGAGGACCAATGATTGAGGTAATCCAGATAAACCTCCACCGTAGCGAGACTGCTACACACGCTCTGATGGAGTAAATGGGCAAGGACAAGTTTCATATTGCCTTAATTCAGGAGTCATTGATGACCCGGAAAAAAGTTTCTGGACTGAACCATATCAATTACCAATTGATCCATGGTGGAGGGTATATAAGATTTGACCCGGCCGAACTTAGCACGCTTTTACTTGTTATATATATATAGATATAAATAAAAGACTAGAATATGCCCGGTTGGACCCAAAGTCAAGGGGAACTGTATCCCAACTTAAAAAGCCTTTACTCAATCGTAAAGAAAGAACCAATTTAAACAATGTAGTTGCTAAATGTATGCATTTCAAAAAAAAAGCTACCAGTCGCCCGATATGCATTCTTAAGGTGTACGTGTATCCCAAATTTCAGAGCTCTAGTTCAATCCGTAAAAATATACCATCGTTTTCGTTTTAGTACTAAAATGAAATAATTTAAAAAAATTTCTGGTCGCCCGATAGCACAATTTTGCACGTGTTAGTAACTAAATGTACGAATTAAAAAATCTTAAAAATCCCCTTTTGTACGTTTTAGTACCAAAATGTACGAATTTCGAAAAAAAACTCTTAGTCACGCTATATATACTCTCAAGGTATACCTGCATTCTTATAATAAGAGCCACAGCCCATTTTGTAAAGAAAGTACCACTTTATACGCCTTTGCACCTAAATGTACAAAATTAAAAAAAAAATCTAGTTACCCGATATATTCTGCCAAGGTGTCTCTATATTTCAATTTTAAAATCTGTAGCTCAATCCGTAGAGAATGTACAATTTTGTACGTTTTTGAAAATAAATGTACGAAAAATCTTTTATTCGCCCATACTATACTATCAATGGGCAAAGTCCCATTTTGCACATTTTAGTATCTGAATGTACGAATTTCAAAAAAATCTCCTAGTCATCCATTGCATACAATCACGGTATAACTGAATCCTGAATTTCACACCTTTTGCTCCATCTGTAAAGAAAGTATTAAATGGAACCAATTTTGGTACCAAAATGTACAAATTGTGAATGGATGGCTAAGTCACCAATCATTTATTTCCAAATTGTACCTACAAGCCAAACTTCAGACCACTAGCTCCATCTGCAAAGAAGGAATTGTGGAAAAATCATGAAGTCACCCATCATATATTTTAAATTTTTAACCTCTAGCTGCATCTGTATAGAAAGTACCAATTGGTACCACTTTTGGTACCATAATGTACGAATTGTAAATAGATCATTTAGTCACCCATCATATATTTACTAATTGTGCCTGCATGCCAAAGTTAAACCTCAAACTCCACCTGTAAAGAATGTACCAAATGGTACCAATTGCGGTGTTAAACGTACGTTTTCTCCCGTTGCCAGTAATAAAGTAAAATTTAAAAATTCTGGCTCTGTTCACCCGCCCTGTTCAAAGTTCATCCATTTCGTACCTGTTTGATACTTTCTTAGAACCCCCATCTTAGGTTAGCATAGTGTACCTAAATATAAAATTCAGACCTCAATTCGTAAAAAAGTGCAAATTTCGAAACTAAACGTACTACTTCTCCTACTTTCGGTACGATTTTCCAAAATATTTTCTTCAATACCTATTTTCACGAGACGCTCTTCTATTTGAGCCCAAGAACTTTCTCCTAGCCCTATCCGTTCGCCCTGGGCAAATATTACCCATTTTCATACTTTTAGCATTAATGCTTCACGTACAAATATCACAAAATCCCACCTTATTTCGTGCCTACGGCCAAAGACCAGCATTCATACAAAATTTCATGAATCTAGCTTTAGCCTTTTGTTCTGGGCAGTGATCAGTCAATCAATCACGCGTCACTTTTATAAATAGAAATAACATTCATCCACAAATATCCGTATGTAAAACAAGTAAAAGCGTGCTAAGTTCGGCCGGGCCGAACCTTATATACCCTCCACCATGGATCGAATTTGTCCAGTTCTTTTCCCGGCATCTCTTCTTAGGCAAAAAAAAGGATATAAGAAACGATTTGCTCTGCTATTAGAGCGATATTAAGATATGGTCCGGTTTGGACCACAATTAAATTATATGTTGGAGACCTGTGTAAAATGTCAGCCAATTCGAATAAGAATTGAGCTCTTTGTGGGCTCAAGAAGTAAAATAGAGAGATCGATTTATATGGGAGCTATATCGGGATATAGACCGATTCAGAACATAATAAACACGTATGTTAATGGCCATGAGAGAATCCGTCGTACAAAATTTCAGACAAATCGGATAAGAATTGCGCACTCTAGAGGCTCAAGAAGTCAAGACCCAAGATCGGTTTATATGACAGCTATATCAGGCTATGGACCGATATGAACCATACTTAGCACAGTTGTTGGATATCATAACAAAAGACGTCGTGCAAAATTTCATTCCAATCGGATAAGAATTGCGCACTCTAGAGGCTCAAGAAGTCAAGACCCAAGATCTGTTTATATGGCGGCTATATCAGTTTATGGACCGATTTGAACCATACTTGGCACAGTTGTTGGATATAATAACGAAATACGTCGTGCCAAATTTCATTCCAATCGGATAAGAATTGCGCACTCTAGAGGCTTAAGAAGTCAAGACCCAAGATCGGTTTATATGCCAGCTATATCAGGTTATGGACCGATTTGAACCATACTTGGCACAGTTGTTGGATGTCATAACAAAACACGTCGTGCAAAATTTCATTCCAATCGGATAAAAATTGCGCACTCTACAGGCTCAAGAAGTCAAGACCCAAGATCGGTTTATATGACAGCTATATCAAAACATGGACCGATATGGCCCATTTACAATACCAACCGACCTACACTAATAAGAAGTATTTGTGCAAAATTTCAAGCGGCTAGCTTTACTCCTTCGGAAGTTAGCGTGCTTTCGACAGACAGACGGACGGACGGACGGACAGACGGACGGACATGGCTAGATCGACATAAACTTTCACGACGATCAAGAATATATATACTTTATGGGGTCTCAGACGAATATTTCGAGTAGTTACAATCAGAATGACGAAATTAGTATACCCCCCATCTTATGGTGGAGGGTATAAAAACAACAAAAAATATTAAACAATTGTTTCAGTACTTAGCGTTTTCTTTTACCACTTTGAGTTAAAATATTGGGCAAACATGCCAAAATTGGGGTATGCTTCTCAACCAACCAAAAACAAGTAAAAAGGCGTTAAGTTCTGCCGGGCCGAACTTTGGATACCCACCACCTCGGGTATATATGTAAACCACCTTTCATCAAAATCCAGCGTAAATTGCATGCCTTATGTCCCACAGCAGTTATATCGAAATATGATCCGATTTCGACCAAATTCTAAAAAATACAAGTCATTGTTCAATTATGTATAACAAAATGTTGGTAATTTTAGCTATATCTAAAAATAAACCGATCTGAACCATATACAATATGGACGTCGAAAGCCTAACATAAGTCAATGTGTCAAATTTCAGTTAAATCGGATTATAAATGCGTCTTTTTTGGGGCCAAGACTTTAAATCGAGATATCGGTCTATATGGCAGCTATATCCAAATCTTGATCGACCTGAGTGAAATTAAACAAGTAAAAGCGTGCTAAGTTCGGCCGGGCCGAATCTTATATACCCTCCACCATGGATCGCATTTGTCGAGTTCTTTTCCTGGCATCTCTTCTTAGGCAAAAAAGGATATAAGAAAAGAGTTGCTCTGCTATTAAAACGATATCAAGATATGGTCCGGTTCGGACCACAATTAAATTATATGTTGGAGACCTGTGTAAAATTTCAGCCAATTCGTATAAGAATTGCGCCCATTGGGGCTCACGAAGTAAAATAGAGAGAACGATTTATATGGGATCTGTATCAGGCTATAGACCGATTCAGACCATAATAAACACGGATAGGAATTGCGCCCTCTAGAAGCTCAAGAAGTCAAATCCCCAGATCTGTTTATATGACAGCTATATCAGGTTATGGACCGATTTCAACCATACTTGGCACAGTTGTTGGATATTCTAACGAAATACTTCGTGCAAAAATTCATTCAAATCGGATAAGAATTGTGCCCTCTAGAGGCTAAAGAAGTCAAGACCCAAGATCGGTTTATATGGCAGCTATATCAGGTTATGGACCGATTTCAACCATACTTGGCACAGTTGTTGGATATTATAACGAAATACTTCGTGCAAAAATTCATTCTAATCGGATAAGAATTGCGGACTCTAGAGGCTCAAGAAGTCAAGACCCAAGATCGGTTTATATGGCAGCCATATCAGGTTATGGACCGATTTGAACCATACTTGGCACGGTTGTTGGATATCATAACAAAACACGTCGTGCCAAAATTCATTCTAATCGGGTAAGAATTGCGCCCTCTAGAGGCTCAAGAAGTCAAGACAAAAGATCGGTTTATATGGCAGCTATATCAAAACATGAACCGATATGGCCCATTTACAATACCAACCGACCTACACTAATAAGAAGTATTTATGCAAATTTTCAAGCGGGTAACTTTACTCCTTCGGAAGTTAGCGTGCTTTCGACAGACAGACAGACGGACGGACGGACGGACGGACAGACGGACGGACATGGCTAGATCGACATAAAATGTCACGACGATCAAGAATATATATACTTTATGGGGTCTCAGACGAATATTTCGAGTAGTTACAAACAGAATGACGAAATTAGTATACCCCCCATCTTATGGTGGATTGTATAAAAAGGATGTCGAAGGGCCCAACACAACTCACTGTCCCGAATTGTGGCGAAATCGGACAATAAACGCGCTTTTTCTGGCCCCAAAACCTAAAACCGAGAGATCGGTCTATATGGCAGCTATATCCAAATCTTGACCGATCTGTGCCATAATGCATAATGCTAACCCAACGTCCCAAATTTCGGCGACATCGGACAATAAATGCGCCTTTTATGGGCCTAAGACCCTAAATAGGAGGATCGGTCTATAAGACAGCTATATCCAAATCTGGACCGATCTGAGCCAAATTAACAAAGGATGTCGAAGGGCCTTACACAACTCACTGTCCCAAATTTCAGCAAAATCGGATAATAAATGTGGCTTTTATGGGCCTAAGACCCTAAATCGGAGGATCGGTCTATATGGCAGCTATATCCAAATCTGAACCGATCTAGACCAAATTGACGAAGGATGTCGAGGGGCCTTACACAACTCACTGTCTTAAATTTCAGTCAAATCGGATAATAAATGTGACTTTTATGGGCCTAAGACCCTAAGTGCGAAGATCGGTCTATATGGCAGCTATATCCAAATCTGGACCGATCTGAGCCAAATTGACGAAGGATGTCGGAGAGCCTAACACAACGCACTGTGTCAAAGTTCAGCAAAATCGGACAATAAACGTGGCTTTTACGGGCCAAAGACCCTAAATCGGCGGATCGGTCTATATGGGGGCTATATCAAGATATGGTCCGATATAGCTCATCTTCGAACTTAACCTGCTTAGGGACAAAAAAAGACTCTGTGCAAAATTGCAGCTCAATATCTCTATTTTTGAAGACTGTAGCGTGATTTAAACAGACAGACGGACGGACATGTCTAGATCGTCTTGATTTTTACGCTGATCAAGAATATATACACTTTATAGGGTCGGAAATGGATATTTCGATGTGTTGCAAACGGAATGAGAAAATGAATATACCCCCATCCTTCGGTGGTGGGTATAAAATAATGTACAAACCAAATATTTATAAGCATACCATCCATTTATTCACTCGACCACACTAGATCTGTTTTGAGAAATAATTGCATTTTAGGAGATAACCACCAAGTGAGGACAGTCGTGTATTTTGAACATTTCTGGTTCGACGCAAGTCGACGATTGAGCCAGCAAACATAGCAACGCTAGAGACTTCTTATAGATGGGATTGTGCTGGTGATGTTGACTATGGATCCTTCATTATACCCTCCACCATAGGATGGGGGGTAAACTAATTTCGTCATTCTGTTTGTAACTACTCGAAATATTCGCCTGAGACCCCATAAAGTATATGTATTCTTGATCGTCGCGACATTTTATGTCGATCTAGCCATGTCCGTCCGTCTGTCCGTCCGTCCGTCCGTCTGTCCGTCCGTCCGTCCGTCTGTCCGTCCGTCTGTCTGTCTGTCCGTCCGTCCGTCTGTCGAAAGCACGCTAACTTCCGAAGGAGTAAAGCTAGCCGCTTGAAATTTTGCACAAATACTTCTTATTAGTGTAGGTCGGTTGGTATTGTAAATGGGCCACAGGTCCATGTTTTGATATAGCTGTCATATAAACCGATCTTGGGTCTTGACTTCTTGAGCCTCTAGAGGGCGCAATTCTTATCCGATTGGAATGAAATTGTACACGATGTGTTTTGTTGTGATATCCAACAACTGTGCCAAGTATGATTCAAATCGGTCCATAACCTGATTTAGCTGCCATATAAACCGATCTGGGATCTTGACTTCTTGAGCCTCTAGAGGGTTCAATTCTAATCCGATTTGACTGAAATTTTGCACATAGTGTTTTAGTATCACTTTTAACAACTGTGTTAAGTATGTTTCAAATCGGTCCATAAACTGGTATAGCTGCCATATAAACCGATCTTGGGTCTTGATTTCTTGAGCCTCTAGAGAGCGCAATTCTTATCCGATTAGAATGAAATTTTGCACGACGTGTTTCGTTATTATATCCAACAACTGTGCCAAGTATGGTTCAATTCGGTTCATAACCTGATATAGCTGCCATATAAACCGATGTGGGATCTTGACTTCTTGAGCCTCTAGAAGTCGCAATTATTATCCGATTTGCCTGAAATTTTGTACAACGGATCCTCTCATGACCATCAACATACGTCTTTATTATGGTCTGAATCGGTCTATGGTTCGATACAGCTCCCATATAAATCGATCTCACTATTTTACTTCTTGAGCCCCCAAAGGGCGCAATTCTTATTCGAATTGCCAGACATTTTACACAGATCTCCAACATATAATTTAATAGTGGTCTAAACCGGATCATATCTTGATATCGCTCTAATAGCGGAGCAAATCTTTTCTTATATCATTTATTGCCTAAGAAGAGATGCCGGGAAAAGAACTCGACAAATGCGCTCCATGGTGGAGGGTATATAAGATTCGGCCCGGGCGAACTTAGCACGCTTTTTCTTGTTTTTTTCTTTTTTTTTATTTATCATTTACAGACTCTTCATAGCCCTATGTGTATTCGTGGAAATTACCATCTTAAATGTTTCATTGGAATCACTTAAAATAAAATTTACAACAGGTGATGCTCTGGCCTGGCATCGCGCATGTACGGTTGTATTTTCATATGAGTGCATGTGTCTGTCTGCCTTCTCATGTCTTGTCTATTTTTGTTAGAAACTGTGGAGGGGGCTAATTCGCGGACGGACATGCTCATGAAGGGCAGGCTGCACAATGCCAGCGACGTTTTCCAAATCTACATAGAACAGACAATTTTAAATTAAAATTTAGTTACTAAATGGACCTTGGGAAGTGCCTGATGAATGGGATTTTGGGTTGAATTCGGCCGTTGAAAGCATTAATGCTAAGTGTGTTCGAAATACAATGTGTTTTGTGTCATAAATTATACGAATTCAAATTTGAATAGGATTCCCGGTGAAAGACACTCCGGTGATAAAAGCAGAAATAGAAACTCAAGAATACAGAGATAATAAAAATTCGTCAATGTCTACGATGAAATGTTGATATTTTAGTTTATGGCTCTCGCTTGATATCAGCTAATTTGTTTATTAATTTTTCGATAAGGAGAGTGACCCTCTATATACAAAATCTTTTGTTGAAAGCAGGGATCCGCAGCGAGTACATTTTTTCCGCTCCGCTCGGGCACACATTTTTTCGCTCCGCTAAGCTCCACGGACCGCCACCGCTCCTTTACTTTTAAATTGACTATTTATTTTTAAATTTTCTTCTTAACACACCGTGCCCTATGAAGTGATAATTTTGTCATTGCGTTTACAACATCAGACAATATTCAACTATTATTATATGTATTCTTGATCGCCGTCTATATTTCTTAAGCTTTCTTGATTTTTTGACCTTCTAGAAGGAGCAATTCTTATCCGATTGGCCAAAAATTTCTTTTATGACCTCCAACGTTTTTATAAAGTATAGTCTAAATCGGTCCGTTATCGTTTATAGCCCCCATATAAACCGATCTCCCGTTTTTACTTCCTAAGCGTCTCGAGGGCGCAATTCTTATCCAATTTGGGTGAAATTTTGCATAATTTCTCCTCACACCTCCTACTTCCGTATAATCCGACCTCCAGATTTTACTTCCCAAGCGTCTAGAGGGCGCAGTTACTATTTTACTTAACCTAAATTTTGAATATCGGTTTTCTGCTATATCCTCCAACATTCATGCCAAATATTAATGTCCAAATATGGGCCGATTTGGATCATATTCGGTTCAGGTACCGAGTAGTGTATTTAGGTTTTGGTTTAGAGTTTTTGGTTTAAGATCCCAGATCTGCAAATCGCTAAATATGGCAGATATATCCAAATATGGTCTGATATGGACCAAACGAGGTTCGGATATCGGGTGGCCTAGTGCAACTCCATGTTCCATATTAATATCAAAGTATGATCCGATCTGGATCAAGTTTGGATCGGACAACGGGAAATCTAGTCCAACTCACCGCTCTAAATTGCAGCGAAATACGAAAATACGGTGTTTATGGGCTTAAAACCCTAAATCGATGGCTCGGTCTATATGACCAAATTTGGTTCGATCTGTCTAGATCGGTCTATGTGGCAGCTATATCTTTATATTGTTCGATCTGGGCCAAAGTCGTTGCGGATGTCGACAGGATGTCAATGTTCTAAATTTCAACAAAATCAGGTGATAAACGCTCCCTTAAATCGGTACCTCGTGCCATATAGAACCTATATCTAAATGGTCCATATCCCAATATGGACCATTTTCGGTTCGGATAACGGGGGTCTTAGTACAATTTGCGGTTTACAATTTCAACGAAATCGGATAATAAATGCGGCTTTAACGGGTTTAAGGCCCTAAACCGGGAGATCGGTCTATTTGGCAGATATATGATCCGAATTTGCTTGTTCAAGAACTTAACCTGCGTATAGACAAAATTCGAATCGATGACTTTAGCTCAATATCTAAATTTTCGTGATTACAAAATACGGACAGACACACATACATGGTTAAATCGTCTTAGAATTTTACGACGATCCAAAATCTATATACTTTGTAGGGTTGGAAATGGGAATTTTGATGTGTAGCAAACGGAATGATTAAATGAATATACCTCCTTTCCTATGGTGGTGGATATAAAAATCCATGGAGTTTTTTGCTTGATCCTTTTGAGTTTCTGCGTATAAAAAGAACTTGAAAGGTGCGATTAATGGTGGATGGTATACAAGAATCGACCCAACCGAACGTTACTTGTTTTGACTTCAAGAAGAAACTTTTTAAAATTGTTAAAAATTAGTTCTCTAATATGTTGTCGATAACGATTTAACCAAAGTTATCTCATGTTAATTTAATAAAATTAAATGTTTGTTTTAATTCGCAAAAATAACAAGTTCGTAACACAAAAAAAAATGTGTATTTAAGGGACTTTTATTTTGTCGAAGCGGATTTCTAAATTGGAAACCGCTCCGCTCCGGATTCAAAAAATATCGCACCCGCTTCACTACCGCTCCGACAAAAAAAAAACGTGCTTCGCTCCTCTCCGCATCCCTGGTTAAAAGTGATTGTCTCCGACAGTTGTTCAATAGCAAATACGGCGCACAACTAATGGGAGCATCTCCAAATCTTCGTGCGTGTGGGTGCTACAAACAACGAGAGCCGTAGGAGTACCAAACAACACTTGCAATTAACTGACATCCTGAATAATTTATTAAATTTTTCTTATGCTGTTAGTTGTGTTAAATTTGCCATTATGTTTTAAACAATTTGCAATATAACATAATGGTTCGATTATGAACTGCAACCCAACTTCAGTTGCGTTGTCAATAGGCAAATTTTGTAACAGAAGTTTCTGTATCAAAATTGAATTTTCACAATTTATTTAGAATCCTAATATTCAAAACACTGTTTGTTATTGAATGAAACAAACAAAAATTTCCATCAAAATGCAAATTTTGCCTATGAACATTCCACTAAGGAACTGGGGCAAACTTCTCACGTATCAATGAGTGCAGTCTGACTTAAGTTTAAGCTCAATGATAAGGTGCTTCCTTTTATAGCCGAGTCCAAATGGCGTGACTCAGTGCGACACCTTTTTTGGAGAGAAATTTTACATGGCATAGTACCTCACAAATTTTACCAGCATTAGGAGGTGAAACCAACACTGGTCTCGAATCGAACCCAGGCGTTCAGCGTCATGTGCGGATATGCTCACCTCTGCGCTACGGTGGCCTCCAAAATTTCAATCTTTATACGAATTTTTATAGACTTCACCATAGGATGGTATACTAATATGATCATTCTGTTTGTAATACCTCAAATATGCGTCTAAGACCCCCTAAAGTATATATAATACTTTTGTTCGTTATGATATTTTAAGTCGATCTAGCCATGTCCGTCTGTCTGTCCGTCCGTCCGTCTGTCTGTCGAAAGCGCGCTAAATAGAAGGAGTAAAGCTAGGCAATTGAAATTTTGCATAAGTACTTTTTATTAGTGTAGGTCGGTTAGGTTATATATATATATATATATATATATATATATATATATATATATATATATATATATATATATATATATACAGGGTGGCTGATGAAAGCCGCTACCAAAAAAAAATGTAATAACTTTTTTTCTATTTAATAATAATAATTTAATAATTAATTTAATTAATTAATTAATTAATTTAATTAATAATAATTTAATAATTAATTTAATAATTTAATTTAACATGAATAAAAGAAAAATTTATTCCATACACCGAAAAAAAAATGTAGCAATATTCATCATTGTAGCAATATTCATCAGCCACCCTGTATATATATATTATTGACCGTTCATGTTATTGAACGGTCAACGGTCGGCCCGCCCGAACTTATCACGCCTTTACTTGTTATTCTATAGTTATATTTCGTGACCCATAAGTCCCATCTTGCCTGAATATTATTTTAACTTATAACAATCTTAAACTTCATGCAAATCTCTTTTAGTGAGCCAAAGGATTGAGTAATAGGTTTGTACCATACTTTGTGAATATCAGCGATCTGCCACATCCTTTTTATACCCTCCACCATAAGATGGGGGGTATACTAATTTCGTCATTCTGTTTGTAACTACTCGAAATATTCGTCTGAGACCCCATAAAGTATATATATTCTTGATCGTCGTGACATTTTATGTCGATCTAGCCATGTCCGTCCGTCTGTCCGTCCGTCCGTCCGTCTGTCTGTCGAAAGCACGCTAACTTCCGAAGGAGTAAAGCTAGCCGCTTGAAATTTTGCACAAATACTTCTTATTAGTGTAGGTCGGTTGGTATTGTAAATGGGCCACATCGGTCCTTGTTTTGATATAGCTGCCATATAAACCGATCTTGGGTCTTGACTTCTTGAGCCTGTAGAGTGCGCAATTCTTATCCGATTGGAATGAAATTTAGCATGACGTGTTTTGCTATGATATCCAACAACTGTGTATGGTTCAAATCGGTCCATAACCTGATATAGCTGCCATATAAACCGATCTTTGGTCTTGACTTCTTGAGCCTCTAGAGTGCGCAATTCTTATCCGATTGAAATGAAATTTTGCACGACGTGTTTCCTTATTATATCCAACAACAGTGCCAAGTATGGTTCAAATCGGTCCATAACCTGATATAGCTACCATATAAACCGATCTTGGGTCTTGATTTCTTGACCCTCTAGAGTGCGCAATTCTTATCCGATTGGAATGGAATTTCGCACGACGTGTTTTGTTATGATACCCAACAACTGTGCCAAGTATGGTTCAAATCGTCCATAACCTGATATAGCTACCATATAAACCGATCTTGGGTCTTGACTTCTTGACCCTCTAGAGGGCACAATTCTTATCCGATTTTAATGAATTTTTGCACGAAGTATTTCGTTATGATATCCAACAACTGTGCCAAATATGGTTCAAATCGGTTCATAACCTGATACAGCTGCCATATAAACCGATCTGGGATCTTGACTTCTTGACCCCTAGAGGTCGCAATTATTATCCGATATGCCTGAAATTTTGTACGATGGATCCTCTCATGACCATCAACAAACGTTGTTTTTTATGGTCTGAATCGGTCTATAGCCCGATACAGATCCCATATAAATCGTTCTCTCTATTTTACTTCGTGAGCCCCAATGGGCGCAATTCTTATACGAATTGGCTGAAATTTTACACAGGTCTCCAACATATAATTTAATTGAGGTCCGAACCGGACCATATCTTGATATCGTTTTAATAGCAGAGCAACTCTTTTCTTATATCCTTTTTTGCCTAAGAAGAGATGCCGGGAAAAGAACTCGACAAATGCAATCCATGGTGGGGGGTATATAAGATTCGGCCCGGCCGAACTTAGCACGCTTTTACTTGTTAAATAGTCAGGATTATTATGCTGTTGAATTGCAGAACACTTTTAAATTGGAAACAAAACTTATTTTGTAAGCTTTAAACATTGTATCCAAATTATGATACCGATAATTTGAAAATATATAAATTAGATACTGAATGATTCGAACCCCGGTTTTAAAGACCATATGTAGACGATTTGATAGCTGGTGGCGATACTTTACATGGAGTAAAAGCTCTATCTGACAACTCAGTTGCTAACAAAGGGAAAACTCAAAATTAGAAAATGGTGCTCCAATGACATAGGCGTCCTGGAAGATATACACGAATGCGATTAGAAACCATTCTTTGAATTTGAAGATGATACAGACGTCACGAAAATTCTAGGATTGATATGGAAGCCGAAAAATTATCATTCTCTTTTCTTTTTGCCTGATTCAATTATGGTCAATTATGGCGAAAATTTAACTAAAAGGTTCGTTTTATCAACTATCGCCAAAATTTATGATCCGCTCTGTCTCACCCATTATTGTGAAAACCAAGGCGTTTCTTCAGGCTTTATGGAAAGAAATTATCATGGCATGAAGATATTTCACAAAAGTTGAGAGAGGCATGGTTGAGTTATGTCGATTTGTCAATTGTCGCATATTTCAAAGCGTATGTTGCCAAATGGCTAGAATGGCATCCTTCGAGTGGTGTCGCTTCGAACCTCAAATGGAGTTTTGCGTAGATCAGTGTCAAAAATATGCTCTCTTTCCATTGATGAAGTTGAAACCTGTGCGCTCTCCACAAGGGGAGAATGTTGAGATGCAGTATAGTTTTAAATTGAGCTTTATTTATTTTTTTTTTATTTTTTTTTTGAGCTTTAAAACTTTGTAATAATGGATTGTCACGTTAGCATCTACGAATTTGATGAGAACAATTACTCGTTTTATATTTATCGCAATCGTTTCAAAACCTTTGTCTGTTTGATATAAAAGGCACTCGTCCTAAAACACAAGTCGCTTTTTTATACCCACCGCCATGGGATAAGGGTAAACAAACAAACCTACAAACAATTTGTGTTTGTAGGTTTGTTTGTTTGTATGTTTGTGTGTTCCTTATAGACTCAGAAACGGCTGAACCGATTTTCTGAAAATGGTGCATAATGACCCCGTGGTGAAAATAGGGTACTACATTTTTTGATATCTGAAGGTGGGACGGACCCTCCCCCTTACCCTAATTTTCAGAAACGCCCGATCTCGGAGATGGGTGGTGCGATTTAAGCGAAATTTTGTGTGCTCTCATATAGTACCCTAAAAATAAAAATTTGGTATCCAAATTTCGGATGGGGTACCTCGGGGGGCTGCCCCACCTTAAAACCTACCAAACATATATTTAGACCAATCACGACAATATGGGACTCAAATGAAAGGTATTTGGGACAAGAAAACGTATCTGATATCCAATTGTCGGTCACAGTGCTAGGGGGACCACCCCAAACCCTAAAACACCCCTAAATCGGACTTATTTACCGACCATGGCAATATGGGACTCAAATGAAAGGCATTTGCGAGTATAATACGAATCTGATATCCAAATGTGGGTCCACCCTTTCCCAAAACACCCCCCAAACGGGACTTATTTACTGACCATGGGAAAATGGGGCTTAAATAAAAGGTATTTGAATGTAGAATTAGAATCTGATATCCAAATATGGGACCAAGTGTTTGGGGGGCAGCTTTCCCCCAAAAACATCCCCCAAAGGGGATAAATTTACGACCGTCGCAATATGGGGCTCAAATGAAAGGTCTTTGGGAGTAAAGCACGAATTTGATATCAATATTCGGGAAAAGTGTCTATGGGGTCAATAGGGGTGGCCCCACAACACCACCCAAATAGTAGGTATTTTCTGACTATTGCAATATGAGGCTCAAATAAGAGGGTTTTTAAAGTGGAACACGAATCCGATATATATTTTCAAGGCCAACTCACTGAGTGGCCGCCCATCCCCCAATAAAATTCCCAAGCCGGTCAAGTTTGCTGACTATGGAAATATGGGGCTCAAATTGAAGGTATTTGGGAGTAGACCACGTATCTGATATCAACATTAGGGGCCAACTGTCTAGCGGACGTCCCACCACCATAGCAATCCCCAAGTAGGAGGTATTTGCTCACCAAGACAATTTGGGTCTTAAAGAGAGTGGAGCTAAATATTCATAGTTTTTAGGGCCAATACCCCAAACCGGACATATTTGCTGACTTTTGCAATAAGGAGTTTTAATCAGATTAGAAAAAGAATTTGATATCCAATTTTGAGGGCAATGGCAATATGGGGTTCAAATAAATGATATATAGATATATGAGAATAGAGTACGTTGCTGATATATTTTCCGGGCTTAGTGTTTGGGGGACCACCTAAATCGCCACAACACCCCTAAATCAGGCATATTTACCCACCATGTCAATGTGGAGCTTAAATGAAAGGTATTGGGGGGTAGAGCAAGAATTGACACCAATTTTCGCAAGAATTGATACCAAAATACCCCACAAACAGCAGTTTTTTAGTGACCATCGCAATATGGGGCTCAAATAAAGGTATTTGGGAGTAGAATACGAATTTGATATCCAAATGTAGGACCATGTATTTAGGGCTTCACCCCTTTCCCAAAACACCCCCCAAAGGGGAAAAAAATGTTCAACCATGCGAATATGTGGCTCAAATGAAAGGTATTTGAGATTATACAAAAAGGGATTTCATAACCTATTTTGGGGCCATGTGTTTGGGGGACGCCTCATCCTGTTAACTCCTCTTAAGCCAATGGCAATATAGGGTTTAAATGAATGGTATTTGAGAGAAGAGCACGATGCTGATATTTTTTCAGGGCAAAGTATCTGGGGGACCACCTCTCCCCCTAAAACACCACTAAATCAGACATCATGAGAATATCATATCACCCCATAAAGTATATATATTCTGGAACGTCTCGGCGTTCTGAGTCGATCTTGCCATGTCCGTCCGTACGTCTGTTGAAATTTTGCACAGGTACTTCTAATTGATTTAGGCCGTGGGATTGCAAAAGCGCCATATCGGTTCAGATTTGGATATAACCCCCATATTAACCGATTTGACTTCTTGAACCCTCAGCTATACTAGCCTCAATTTTTATCCGATTTGGCTGAATTAAGCAATAATAAAAACGAAGTTTTCACCTGTTTTGGCTGCAATTTGACATTAAACCCTCCCTTATGACTTACAACATCAGTGCCAAGTTTTATCCGAATCGGTCCATATAGTGATATAATCCCCCCTTAATTACTTACTTTAATTGGTTATGACAGAACATTTGTGCCACTAGGCGAACATAGAATAGCGTTCCCAGCTCCTCGATATGCTGCACTCATTTTATAATCTCTGACACCAAGTTTCGAGTTATCTCACACCACTAGATCTTTCCATCTGGCTTTTCAAAAAATTTCTTTGCTGGAGCTTCTTCATTCATTCTGACAACATGACCTAGCAGCCGTTGTATTTTGGATGCGTGTAACTATGCTATCATCGTCATACAACTCGTGGTTCATACGACGACTATATTCTCCATTAATGCAAACTGGTCCTTATATTTTACGAATAATCTTTCTCACTGATGACATTTTTCTTCTTCTGTACCTTTGGTATCACAATCGTCGAAGTGAGTCTGATGGCAGACTGCCAATTAAATTATTGAAAGTATTATTTTTCGCTTTATCTCAATACTGGTGTCATTCGTTTCGGTTACGGCGATGCCGAGGCAGATAAAGTTGCTGACTATCTCAAAGTTGTGGTTCCCAACATTCTCCATTTTTATACCCTCCACCATAAGATGGGGGGTATACTAATTTCGTCATTCTGTTTGTAACTACTCGAAATATTCGTCTGAGACCCCATAAAGTATATATATTCTTGATCGTCGTGACATTTTATGTCGATCTAGCCATGTCCGTCCGTCTGTCCGTCCGTCCGTCTGTCTGTCGAAAGCACGCTAACTTCCGAAGGAGTAAAGCTAGCCGCTTGAAATTTTACACAAATACTTCTTATTAGTGTAGGTCGGTTACTATTGTAAATGGGCCATATCGGTGCATGTTTTGATATAGCTGCCATATAAACCGATCTTGGGTCTTGACTTCTTGAGGCTTTAAAGGGCACAATTCTTATCCGATTTGAATGAATGAATGCACGAAGTATTTCGTTATGATATCCAACAACTGTGCCAAGTATAGTTGAAATCGGTCCATAACCTGATATAGCTGTCATATAAACCGATCTTGGGTCTTGACTTCTAGAGCCTCTAGAGTGCGCAATTCTTATCCGATTGGAATGAAATTTCGCACGACGTGTTTTGTCATGATATCCAACGACTATGCCAAAAATGGTTCAAATCAGTCCATAACCTGATATAGGTGTCATATAAACCGATATTGGGTCTTGACTTCTTGAACCTCTAGAGGGCGCAATTATTATCCGATTTGAATGAATTTTGGCACGACGTGTTTTGTTATAATATCCAACAACTGTACCAAGTATGGTTCAAATCGGTTCATTACCTGATATAGCTGTCATATAAACCGATCTGGGATCTTGACTTCTTGAGCCTCTAGAGGTCGTAATTATTATCCGATATGCCTGATATGGTCAGAATCGGTCTATAGCCCGATACAGCTCGCATATAAATCGATCTCTCTATTTTACTTCTTGAGCCCCCAAAGGGCGCAATTCTTATTCGAATTGGCTGGCATTTTACACAGGCTTCCAACATATAATTTAATTGTGGTCCAAACCGGACCATATCTTGATATCGCTCTAATAGCAGAGGAAAACTTTTCTTATATCCTTTTTTCCCAAAGAAGAGATGCCCGGAAAAGAACTCGACAAATGCGATCCATGGTGGAGGGTATATAAGATTCGGCCCGGCTAAACTTGGAACGCTTTTACTTGTTTTATCTGCTCGGTTGTACAAGGCGTTTTGGGAAACGATCCATTGCGTCTTATCTTCATTTACTATCAGACCTATTTTCACTGACTTATTTTCGATTCTTTCAAAGGCTGCAGTTACTACTTCCGGTGACCGACCTATGATGTCGATGTCGTCGGCATAGGCGAGTAGCATGTTTCCTTTTGTGGTTAGTGTGCCACATCTATACTCATCTGCATCTAATCTTCTCCCGCAGGATATTAAAGAAATTACGCTTTCTCCTTGACTGAAACCTCGTTTGGTATTAAATGGTTCCGATAGATTTTTTCCTATTCTTACTGAGGAACGCGTATCAGCAAGTGTCATCCTGCAGAGTCTTATTAATTTTGCAGGGATACGAAACACAGACATGGCTTGAAATACCTTTGAATGTAAAGGAATATCAAAAACGGCTCTGTAGTCAACAAAGATGGTAGGTGTTGATTTGCCCTTTTCGGGTCTTTTCCAGGATTTGGCGCATCCGGTCTAGGGCCGCATTGATAGGTCCCAATTATCTTATTGACTTAAGATTTTAATCTTTCACAAAGTACGCTCGAGAGTATCTTGTAAGCGATGGGTAGGGAACTTATTCCTCTGTAGTTGGCTCATTCCGTTTTGTCTACTTTCTTGTGTACGGGACATAGAATACTGAGTTCCCAATCATCGGGTATGCATTCTTTAAGCCAGATTGCGCATACAAGCTAATGCATACGCCTTACTAACGTGTTGCCTCCGGTCTTAAATAGCTCAGCGGGTAACCCGTCGATAAAGAGTATGCCACCCAGCGAACTGCTCAAATACAAACCGCATGCCTATGTCAAGGGAAGGTCGGTGGAGATTGCCCTGCACGAGGTTGTGCATAAAATAGAAGAATCCTTCGATGCCAAAACGTACACACTGGCGGTATGCATTGACATCGAGAGGCTTTTAACAATGTGCGGAGCGACACACTGATCCAATCCTTAGACCAGTACCGGGTGGACCCGGTCCTTAGAGACTGGATAAACCATATGCTAAGGAACAGGTGGATAAATTGTGTGTCCAATGGCATAAATATAAGGGAGAAAGTGGCACAGGACACGCCACAGGGGGCATTTAATCGCCACTCCTATGGTTGACCACCATAAATGACCTATTGCGGATGCTGACTGAGGAGGGATTTGAACCCGTCTGCTACGCAGACGATGTTATAATACTTCTGAGAGGTAAGGATCCGAACGAGCTTTGCAGAAGAGCCGAAAGGGTCTAGCATATGGGATATGACTGGGTTAGACGCAGAGTTCTCAATGTTAACCCAGAGAAGACTGAAATATGCCTGTTCACCAGGAAGACGAAGGTGGGCGAATTTAACGCACCACGTTTCCTTAATAGGCGATTTCGATATCTGGCAAAGTCAAATACTTAGGTTTGATCTTGGACAGGACACTGAATGTGAAATATCACATTCTGGAGCGTACTGAGAAGGCTCACAGATGTTGGGCACTATGTAGACGGGCCGTAAGCTCGCACTGGGGCTTGAATCCTAGGATAGCCCACTGGCTCTACAGGAGCATGATTAGACCAATACTTTCTTACGCCTCAGTAGTTTGGTGGACTACTATGGAGAAAAAGTGCAACATAAGAACCATACAACAGGTTCAGATAACATGTTGTCTTGACATAGGTGGAGCGATGAGGACCACGCCCACTAGGGCACTGGAAACTATTCTAGGTATCCGACCCATTGACATACAGATTAAGTGTGAGGCAGCCACTACGGCTATGAGACTTAAGGCGATGAGAGAATGGATTGAGGATGGGAGCAGATCATACCATCGCGGTATAATCGAGGTGACGATTGGTAACCTGGAAGGAAGTGGAGAGGTGTCCGATCGGATACCTGAGATGAACCTTGAAGTCGAGTGCGACGCACCGCTGTCATCGGCACAGTCTTGGATCCACGGAACCCTAGTATTGCCATCTGGAAGATCATATTACATGGGAAATCCGTATTGTTTGGTTGCCGGGCCATAACGGAGTAAGGGGAAATGAAAGGGCAAACGATTTGGCGGTGAAGGCCAGAGGACTGCCGTCAATTAACTACATTAATCCGAAGCCTTTCGGATCGTCGCAGTTCGAGTTAAGGGAGTGGGAGACGAATGCGCATGCAACATTGTAGAACAGCGAAACGGTCGGTAGGACGGCGAAAATCCTATGGGGTATCCAGATCGTAAGAATATGAGGCTATTACTGAAAGGAAGCAAGAAGGAGGTTAGTATAGCTATTGGTATCATAACGTGACACATAGGACTACGAGCTCACTTATGTAAAATCGGTGCGGCAAGTGATAGCAAGTGTAGGACATGCGGGGAAGATGATGAGACGTTAGAGCATTTCCTTTGTCATTGCCTGGCTTTCGTGTCCAACAGATACCGGTACTTAGGTGGAGACACAATATAAGACAATTAAGGATTTTGTAAGTAGCACGGAATTCCTAATTAAAATTTTTTTTTTAGAGGTTACTTTATAGTTTTTAGAGCGCACAAGAAGCCGATTACTGGCTTAGGTGTATGTCCATAGTGGCATGGGGCGGATTAATATCTGCACCCTCTTTTCAACCTAACCTAACCCGTCGGCTCCTGCTGCCTTGTTGTTCTTCAGTCTGATTACTGCTATTTAGACCTCATTCTGCCTAGGAAGTAAACGTTGATACAATCATCAGGGAATGGTTCTGCGGTATCCTCTTCGACACTAGCAATCGTTTAAAAAGTTCTTTCCTATCCTCATCACGCTATCTGGGTCAGTTACCAGAATTCTTTTTTTGTCTCTGTAGGAGGAAGTGCCGGCACCAAAGCCATCGGTTTGATGTTTAATTCTATCGTAGAATTTCCGGATTTCATTCTGACTTCTGTACATCTCAATTTGCTTACACTCACGTCCTTCTATTTCATTTTTCTTTCTGCGAAATAGACGTTTTTCTTCTCTCCTTTTCTCCCGATACCTCTCCTTCATCTGGCGCGTTGCTTCTGATTGCTGGGTTGCTCTATATGCTGCATTCTTGACTTCAGCAACATCTCGACACTCTTGGTCGTACCATGGGTTTCTTGGAGGAGGCTTCCGGGACCCAAGTACGGATTTCGCGGCATTTTCAATGGAGTGGCCAATACGTTGCCAATTCGCCATTATATCATCGGAACAAGGAGTGCTTTCACCAAGCAGTTGTTTCAGTCGATTCAGTGTATGCCCTGCCATCTGTTGTGTTTGCAGCTTTTCAATGTCCAGCTTCCGTGCAGTGTCAAATCATACTTTTCTCGCCATGTTCAAACGGGTGCGAACCTTTGCTGCAAAAAAGTAATGATCCGAATCCTCATTCGCTTCACGGATCGATCGTACATATAACACGCTGGATGAATGCCTTTTATCTATCACAACGTGATCAATTAGGTATCTCGAGTTTTGATCGGGTGACAGCCATGTGGCTTTGTTGAATATTTTTATGTTGAAATCTCCTACTGACTAGCATGAATGTTGCCGCGGTGAAATGTATCAGCCTCAGCCCATTGCCGGACGTTATCTCATGGAGGCTAAATTTTCCGGCTGTTGGACCAAAGATTTTTGTAGCCGTTGAGTGGAGCAGACGCGAAAAATTTAAAGCCTTTTGGAGTAGGCTAGAAATGGTCTCCAAAGGCTCAACATCTGCGTTGGTGGCGTCAAACCGTAGCGTGTTGTCCTCCCCTTCTATAGGTATGGGTGCCTTGGCACCTGTAGTTGAGAGTAATGTTTCAAGCGCACAACTAGTAGTCAGACTAATTTATGAGGAAGACACAGATAAACCAGAGGGATGCAAAGTTCGTCCCCAGCCTTTAAATAATAGCGATGTTTCTGACTCGGATTCAGAGAGCGACGGTGTCAATGCAATAGTCATCTCAGCCGAATCGAGTATGAGGGCATCGGGATGACGGCAGAAGTGAGCGATGGCTTTGCTAAGCTCACAAGCAGACCAGGAAAGCGATACGGTGCACGATGAAGGAGACAGAGGAGTGTACCGGCAGCGCAATCCGGCGAAAGTGCAGGATGCTGGAAGGGGTAGAACTGACATTCCAATAACTTCTACGGAAAAATCAGATCTCCCGAAGAGCATAACACTGATAAAATACTGAAGAAGAAAAAGAGCTCCCCCCGGGTAGATGGTCGCTGAGAATGGAAAGGAGCCGCCCTCTTACGCCAGAGTGGCAAGGAAGCAAAACATAGATGAGCTGATCATGTCTCCGTGACGAGTTTGGCTAAGACTAAAGGCAATACGGCAGCAAAGCTGTCTTTTTCAAGATTGGGAAGACTAGGATACTGGGATAGGTAAAGATCCTAATACCGAACATTAGGCAGCACAGCGACAGGAGTCTCAATGCATCGCAACGAACAGGGAGCCGATGATGGTACCATCACCTACTCCCCAAAAGCCCATTTACTTAAAATTTGGAAGACCAAGATAGGCAAAGATCCCAGTACTGAATCATCAGGTAGTACAATAAATGGAAACCCAATACAGCCTAACGAACAGGGACTCGACGATGGAACCATTACCGACTTTATGAAGAGTCGGAAGACTAGACTAGGCAATAAACCTAAAACGATGACATCAGGCAGTGCAGTTACAGGAAAGTCAATGCAGTTTAAAGAATAGTGAGCAGACTATGAGATCATCATCTATTCCGAGTATGCCCATTTACTGAAGGACCAATGATTGAGGTAATGGAGAAAATCAGCAAGGGCAAGATTCATATTGCCTTAATTCAGGAGCCATGGACGACTCGGAACAAAGTTGGTGGACAGAGCCATACCGACTTCCAATTATTCGATGCTAACACTGGTACTCGGCCCAGAACCTGCATTGTTTGTCATAAAATTATATTTATTTTCCCCAGAGTGGTCAATGACGGATTCAAAAGTGTTGAGACAAGGAGACGTTGGCGCATACCTGACATTACTTTATCTGCCTTTCGATTCTCCGACACCGCCATTGCCAAATCCGATAATCTTCCGGAATAAGTTGAAATAAGAAGAAGGCTTGGGCAAGATAGTTTAGATTGTCCATGCATAGAACAGGATTACGACTGCACTGGAAAGGCAATCAGCCCAAGAAAAACCCTGGGTGATGGGGGAGATTCGCAATATTGGGAAAGAGGTCCGCAGACCTTTTAACAGGAAGTTTATTGGGATATGTATTTCACACGGCTAA
This sequence comes from Stomoxys calcitrans, assembly GCF_963082655.1. Taxonomy (NCBI): domain Eukaryota; kingdom Metazoa; phylum Arthropoda; class Insecta; order Diptera; family Muscidae; genus Stomoxys; species Stomoxys calcitrans. Next base: position 126,452,635 of record NC_081552.1, on the reverse strand, counting down.
AGGAATACAATAAGATAACCAGAGCGGCAAAACGTGCCGTCTGGAAGCTTTTCTGCGAACAGGTCGATAACGTTAAAGACGCCGCCAAGATAAAAAAGTTTCTCTCAAAAACCCATGTCCAAACTGAAACTTTAGCAGACGACATGGGAGTGAGAGCAGAGACAAAGGAGGACATGTTGAGGCTTTTGATGAAACCCCATTTTCCACAGGACACGACGGGACACGCGGAGGCACCGGAATCTTGGAATAATGACGTTGATCGAAGGTTTATAATAACGGAATTTATAGTGAAAGAATCCCTGAGGAGCTTCAAACCATTTAAGTCACCTGGGCCTAATGGAATATTTCCGGCGTTACTATAGAAAGAGACAGACTATTTGGAGCCTCATCCGGCCAACATTTTTACAGCGTTGCTAGATCTTGCATATACTCCGAAAACCTGGCATTAGTCAAGGATGGTGTTATACCCAAGCCCGGCAAGGCAAGTTATGCAACACCAAAGGCTACAGACCCATAAGCCTTACGTCCTTTCTACTCAAAACCATGAAACGTATTGTGGATACCATGATAAAGAGTAAGACATCCAGCGAACTACTCAAATACAAACAGCATGTCTATGCCAAGGGAATGTTGGTGGAGACTGTCCTGTACGAGGTTGTACATAAAATAGAAGAATCCTTCGACGCCAAAACGTACACTCTGGCGGCAGGCATTGACATCGAGGGGCTTTTAACAATGTGCGAACCGACTAGTTCTAGTTCAATCCTTAGACCAGTACCGGGTGGACCCGGTCCTTAGAGACTGGATAAACCATATTCTAAGGAACAGCGGTATAAATTGTGTGTCCCATGGCATAAATATAAGAGAGAAAGTGGCACAAGGCACGCCACAGGGGGTATTTTATCGCCACTCCATTGGGTGGCCACCATTAATGACCTATTACGGGTGCTGACTGTTGAAGGCCGAAAAGATATTGCATATGGCATACCAGCTGACCCGGGCACGCTCCGCTGCGCCTTCTTTTACTTTATATGGAACAAAAGTTTCCTTGGAATACTTATTTTCGAAGATCTTTTAGTGAAATGCTAACTTGACTAAGAGTTTAACAATATAAGTGCCTTTATCTGAATCCCATATGATCTTTATAACAGCATCGTGATCTTCTCTCAAATACCATTTATTTAAATCCCATATTGCCATTGGCGTAAGAGGAGTTTACAGAATGAGGCGTCCCCCAAACACATGGACCCAAAATAGGTTATCAAATTCGTTTTCTAATCTCAAATACCTTTCATTTTCAGCCACATATTGGCATGGTCGAAAAATTTTTTCACTTTGGGGGTGTTTTGGGAAAGGTTGATGCCCTAAATACGTGGTCCTACATTTGGATATCAAATTGGTATTCTACTCCCAAATACCTTTATTTGAGCCCCATATTGCGATGGTCACTAAAAAATTGCTGTTTGTGGGATATTTTGGAAAAGGGGTAGACCCCCAGAAAATTGATCCCGAAAATGGGTATCAATTCTTGCTTTGGGGATTAGGGTAGTCCCCCAAACACTAAGCCCGAGAAATATATCAGCAACGTGCTCTATTCTGATATATCTATATATCATTTACTTGAACCCCATATTGCCATTGCCCTGAAAATAAGATATCAAATTCGTTTTCTAATCTCATTTAAACTCCTAATTGCAAAAGTCAGAAAATATGTCCGGTTTGGGGTATTGGCCCTAAAAACTATGAATATTTAGTTCCACTCTCTTTAGGACCCAAATTGTCTTGGTGAGCAAATACGTCCTATTTGGGGATTGCTATGGTTGTGGGACGTCCGCTAGACCGTTGGCCCCTAGTGTTGATATGAGATACGTAGTCTACTCCACACACCTTTAATTCGAGCCCCATATTTCCATAAGCCACTCAGTGAGTTTGCCTTGAAAATATATATCGGATTCGTGTTCCACTTTAAAAATCATCTTATTTGTGCCTCATATTGCAATAATCAGAAAATATTTACTTTTTGGGTGGTGTTGTGGACGTGGGGTGGTCCCATAGACACTTTTCGCGAATATTGATATCAAATTCGTGCTTTACTCCCAAAGACCTTTCATATGAGCCCCATGGTCATAAATTTGTCCCCTTTGGGGGATGTTTTTGGTGAGAGGCTGCCCCCAAACATTTGTTCCCATATATGGATATCAGATTGGTATTCTACATACAAATAACTCCTATTTAAGCCCCATATTCCCATGGTCAGTAAATATGTCCAGTTTGGGGGGTGTTTTGGGGAAGGGGTGGTCCCCCAGAAACGTGGTCTCACATTTGGATATCAGACTCGTATTCTACTCGCAAATACCTTTCATTTCGTCGGTAAATATGTCCGATTTAGGTGTGTTTTGGGGCTTGGGGTAGTCCCCTGAGCACTTGGTCCGACAATTGGATATCAGATACGTTTTCTTATCCTAAATACCTTTCAATTGAGTCTCATATTGCCGCGATTGGCCCAAATATATGTTTGGTAGGTTTTACGATACCAAATTTTTATTTTTAGGGTACTATATGAGAGCACACAAAATTTCGCTAAAATAGCACCACCCATCTCCGAGATCTGGCGTTTCTCAAAATTAGGGTAAGGGGGAGGGTCCGCCCCCCTTCTCCCCACCCCCCCCTTCATAAATCAAAAAATGTTCAATAGTACCCTATTTTCACCACGGGGTTATTATATACCATCTGTGAAAACTTCAGGAAAATCGGTTCAGCCGTTTCTGAGTCTGTTAGGAGCAGACCTATATAAGAAGAGAAGATGACTGGGTTACCCAGAGGTTTCAATGTTAACCCACAGAAGACTGAAATATGCCTGTTCACGAGGAAGACGAAGGAAGGCCAAATTAAAGCACCACGTTTCTTCAATTAGACTATTTCAATATCTGACAAGGTCAAATACTTAGGTGTGATCTTGGACATGAAACTGAATTGGAAGTGTCACATTGATGAGCGTACTTAGAAGGCTCACAAATGTTGGGCACTATGCAGACGGACCGCTACCTCTACATGAGCGTGTTTAGACCAATACTTACTTACGCCTCAGTAGTTTGTGGACTGCTATCGAGAAAAAGTGCAACGTAAGGGGCGTACAACAAGTTCAGAAAACATGTTGTCTTAGCATAGGCGGAGCGATGAGGACAACGCCCACTAGGGCACTGGAGACTATTCTAGATATCCGACCCATTGACATACAGATAAAGTGTGAGGCAGCCATTGCGGCAATGAGACTTAAGGCGATTTAGGAGATTGACGCCTTCTCTGAGGATGGTGAAATCCGCATCGTTTGGGTGCCGGGCCATAACGGAGTAAGAGGAAATTAAAGAGCAGACGATTTGGCGGTGAAGGCCAGAGGACTGCTGTCAATAAACTTGGTTAACCTGAAGTCTTTCGGGTCGACGCAGTACGAGTTAAGAGAGTTGGCGAAAAAAGCGCATTCAACATTGTGAAACAGCGAAACGGTCTGCAGGACAGCGAAAATCCTATGGGGGGATCCAGATCGTGAGAAGACGAGGCTATTACTGAAAGTAAGGAAGAAGGAGGTTAGTATAGCTATTGGAACATGGGACTACGAGCTCACTTATATAAAATCGGTGCGGCAAGTGATAGCATGCGTAGGGCATGCGGGGAAGATGATGAGACTTTGGAGCATTTCCTTTGTCATTGCCCGGCTTTCGCGTCTAACAGATACCGGCATTTAGGTGGAGACACATTACCAGACATGAACCATCTTAGGGGAGTGGTATTTAAAACAATTAAGGATTTTGTAAGTATTACTGGCGATTACTGACTTAGGTGTATGTCCATAGTGGCATGGGGCGGATTAATAATGTCTGCACCCTCTTTCAAACCTAACCTAACGGGACACATAGGACAACGAGCTCACATATGTAAAATCGGTCCAGCAAGTGAAGGGTATGTGGGGAAGATGATGAGACGTTGGATCATTTTCTATGTCATTGCCTGGTTTTATCGGGTAACAGACACCGGAACTTAGTGGGGGACACGATACCAGACGTGAACCAACTTAGGGGAGTGGTATGGAAACTAATCAAGGATTCTGAGAGTAGGACGGAATTTCTAACTTAAAATTTTCTTTTTATACCTACCACCGAAGTATGGGGGAATATTCATTTTGTCATTCCGTTCGCAACACATCGAAATATCCATTTCCGACCCTATAAAGTATATATATTCTTGATCAGCGTAAAAATCTAAGACGATCTAGACATGTCCGTCAGTCTTTCCGTCTGTCTGTCTTCGAAAATAGAGATATTGAGCTGAAATTTTGCACAGAGTCTTTTTTTGTCCATAAGCAGGTTAAGTTCGAAGATGAGCTATATCGGACCATATCTTGATATAGCCCCCTTATAGACCGATCCTCCGATTTAGGGTCTTTGGCCCATAAAAGCCACATTTATTAACCGATTTTGCTGAAATTTGGGACGGTGAGTTGTGTTAGGCCCTTCGACATCCTTTGTCAATTTGGCTCAGATCGGTCGAGATTTGGATATAGCTGTCATATAGACCGATCCTCCTATTTAGGGTCTAAGGCCCATAAAAGGCGCATTTATTGTCCGATGTCGCCGAAATTTGGGACATTGACTTAGGTTCAACCTCTTGACATAGTTCTGCATTATGGCACAGATCGGTCAAGATTTGGATATAGCTGCCATATAGACCGATCTCTCGGTTTTAGGTTTTGGGGCCAGAATAGCGCGTTTATTGTCCGATGTCGCCACAATTTGGGACAGTGAGTTGTGTTGGGCCCTTCGACATCCTTTTTCAATTTCACTCAGGTCGATCAAGATTTGGATATAGCTGCCATACAGACCGATATCTCGATTTAAAGTCTTGGCCCCAAAAAAGACGCATTTATAATCCGATTTAACTGAAATTTGACACATTGACTTATGTTAGGCTTTTCGACATCCATATTGTATATGGTTCAGATCGGTTTATTTTTAGATATAGCTAAAATTACCAACATTTTGTTATACATAATTGAACAATGACTTGTACTTATTAGAATTTGGTCCAAATCGGATCATATTTCGATATAACTGCTATGGGACATAAGGCATGCAATTTTTGCTGGATTTTGATGAAAGGTGGTTTACATATATACCCGAGGTGGTGGGTATCCAACGTTCGGCCCGGCCGAACTTAACGCCTTTTTACTTGTTCGATGTTACTTTTTAGCTTTTAGAGCGCACAACAGGCCGATTACTGGCTTAGGTGTATGTCTATAGTGGCATGGGGCAGATTAATATCTGCACCATCTTTTTAACCTAACATGGACCAAAGACGTCTTCCTTCCCTATATTCGTATTAAAATCTCCATTTGTACCACATTGTACTTATCATTTTATATAAGACATTATCTTTTGTATGGATTTTATCATAATAAAATTCAAATACAATAAAAAATTTAAATGGAATCAATGGTGATGGGTACCAAAATTCGGCCCGGCCGAACATAGCACGCTTTTATACCCACCACCGTTCACTAATCTAGTCATACCGTTTGTAACACCTCGAAATATTCGATTAAGATCCCATAAAGTACATATATTCTTGATCGTCTCGACGTTCTGAGTCTATCTAGCCATGTCCGTTCGTCCGTCTGCCAAAATCACGATAGTGTCGAACGCGTAAAACTAGCCGCTTGAAATTTTGCACAGATACTTAATATTGATGTAGGTCATTGGGGATTGCAAATGCGCCATATCGCTTCAGATTTAGATATAGCTCCCATATATATATATTTCCCGATTTGACTTCTTGATCCCCTGGAAGCCGCAATTTTTGTATGATTTGGCTGAGATTGAGTATGTAATGTTCTGTTAAGACTTCCAACAACTGTGCCAAGCACGGTCCAAATCAGTTCATAATCTGATATAGTTCTCATATAAACCGATCTCCCGATTTGACTAGATCAGCCCTTACAAGCCGCAATGTTTGTCCGATTTCGCATGAAGTGTTCTGTTATGACTTTCAACAAATGTGCTAAGTAATATCCAAATCGGTCTATTACCTGGTATAGCTCCCATATAAACCGATCTGCTGATTTGACTTAATGCGGTGTTCTGTCATGATTTCCATGTGTGTGGAATGTAGAATAGGTAGATGTTAAACAGTGCAAGAGATATCACCCCGCCTTAGTTGACTCCCTGTTTCACTCTACGGTGCTTCGACTTCTCATCCCGTAATTCCACAAATGGCTGGACGTCGCCAAAAGTGACTGAGGTAATATTATCCCATCTACCGGAGTTCGAGAGTCAATTAATAGTAGACAACAGCTTGCTTTAACCAATGCCTAAGTTACATTGCTCTCAGTGTTCCAGCCACAAATTCCGCTTATGTTCGTTGACTACCCTGTTTATTTTCAGATTCAACTCGCTGATTCTAGGGTTATTGTGTGTATCCCATCACCCTCGTTTGCGAGTACCACTGCCTGCGCCGTGAAATTGGACCCCACTTTGGATATTCGACCGGCTGGTATAAAGCGAGCGGCTGCTGCGTTAATGATGTCTCGAAATTTCCTATCAGCAACTAGCACATTAGAGGGGGTGTAAGTTCACTGAAGCGGCGATTGGTATACTCTCTGAAGCGAACCAATCGGCGTTCTTTTGATTGATAAACGTCCATCGCTCAGAGATTACGAAAATTATGGGGAGGTGGTCTGATCCCAAAGTAATCACGGCTTGCCAGGATACTTTATTCAAGGGATCAGGCGATGCTTTTGAAATGCCTGGCGAGCTGCAGCATCTTCTCTCAATTCTAGTGGGGGCATCCTTATTCACCGTGCAAAAAGTGGAGCTTTCCATCAGCTCGGCCAAAGCTACGCCATGTTGGTCGTTACCTAGGGAAGAATGCCATGAAACGTGATGCGCATTAAAGTCTCATAGAAACAGAAGATAATGGTCAGACAATAGCCCAATTATGTCGGGCTAGTAAGCTTTGCCAGAAACTGGCTAACAACTACCAACCGACGGTATGTACACGTGGTATAGCTCTTTGTCGGCAGTACCGGACCTGACTGCTGTCCCCGTGTACTCCATGTTAGGGTCGCTAGCGCCAGGCGCAGGCGAGATGAGTCTATACTGCACGGAATGATGTATCACGAAGGCCGATCCCCCACCTCCATTCCTAAATCGATCCTTACGTATCACATTGAATCCGTGACAACTGATCTCCGCAAGCAATATGTTTATCCGATTCATAAAATCTAAAATCGATCTTGTCTCTCATACCATTGCAATTCGATTGCAAAAAATACGCACTACTCGGCACTGGCTGTTAATATTGGGGCTGGGATGCCGCTGTAGCGTATATTGCCGCACGGGAGAGGTCTGGGAGGAAACATAGCCGAGCGACGAGTACGCAGAAGGCGGTTGTCTATGTTCGGACAAGAACTTGCTATATATTCAGTCTGACTATAATCCCGTAGTGACGTAAGGCCAGAGCAAGATCGGAAATGTATCCACTCCATGCACCGTTTACACCTCACTGACACCGACCGATGATAGAGGCGGTTGTGAAAAACCAAACAGAAATACGTTTTTGTTTTGTTTTTATACCCACCACCGAAGGATAGGAGTATATTCATTTTGTCATTCCGTTTGCAGCACATCGAAATATTCCTTTCCGATCCTAGTTTGTTTGTTTGTGTGTTCCTTATAGACTCTAAAACGGCTGAACAGATTTTCTTGAAATTTTCACATCACAGATGGTGCATAATGATCCCGTGGTGAAAATAGGGTACTACATTTTTTGATATCTGAAGGGGGAGGGCCTTACCCTAATTTTCAGAAACGCCAGATCTCGGAGATGGGTGGTGCGATTTAAGCGAAATTTTGTGTGCTCTCATATAATACCCTAAAAATAAAAATTTGGTATCAAAATTTCGGATGGGGTACCTAGGGGAACCGCCCCACCCTAAAACCTACCAAACATACATTTAGACCAATCACGACAATGTGGGACTAAAATGAAAGGTATTTAGGATAAGAATACGTATCTGATATCCAATTGTCGAACCAAGTGTTAGGGGGACCCCCCCAACCCCAAAAGCACCCCTAAGTAGGACATATTTACCGATCATGGCAATATGAGACTCAAATAAAAGGTATTTGCGAGTAGAATACGAATCTGATTTCTAAATGTGGGGGCAAGTTTCTGGGAGTCCACCCCTTCACCAACCCCAAACAGGACTTATTTACTGACAATGGCGACATGGGGCTTAAATAAACGGTTTTTGAGTGTAGAGTACAAATTTGATATCCAAATGTGGAGCCAAGTGTTTGGGGTTCCGCCCCTCCCAAGAACACCCCCAAAAGAGGACAAATTTACGACCGTAGCAATATGGGGCTCAAATGAAAGGTCTCTGGCAGTAAAACAGGGATCTGTTATCAGTATTCGGGAAAAAGTGTCTATAGGGCCACCCCATATAGGACATATTTGCTGACCATTCCAATTTGGGCTGTAATAAGTGATATTTTAGAGTAGAACACGAATAATATATATATTTTCAGAGCGAAGTCACTGAACGGCCGCCCCATCCCCCCAAAACACTTCCCAAACAGGTCAGGTTTGCCGACTATAGAAATATGGGGCTCAAATGGAAGGTATTTGAGAGTAGGGTATGAATCTGATGTCAACATTCGGGACCAACTGTCTCGGGGACGTCCTACTACCATAAAAACCCCTAAATAGGACGTATTTGTTCACCAAGACAATTTGGGTCTTCAAGACAGTGGAGCTCGATATTCATAGTTTTTAGGGCACATACCGCAAACCGGACGTATTTTCTGACTTTTGCAAAAAAAGGGTTTAAATGAATGTTATTAGAGATTAGAACAAGTAAAAGCGTGCTAAGTTCGGCCGGGCCGAATCTTATATACCCTCCACCATGGATCGCATTTGTCGAGTTCTTTTCCGGGCATCTCTTCATTGGGAAAAAAGGATATAAGAAAAGATTTCCTCTGCTATTAGAGCGATAGCAAGATATGGTCCGGTTTGGACCACAATTAAATTATATGTTGGAAGCCTGTGTAAAATGTCAGCCAATTCGAATAAGAATTGCGCCCTTTGGGGGCTCAAGAAGTAAAATAGAGAGATCGATTTATATGCGAGCTGTATCGGGCTATAGACCGATTCAGACCATATCAGGCATATCGGATAATAATTACGACCTCTAGAGGCTCAAGAAGTCAAGATCCCAGATCGGTTTATATGACAGCTATATCAGGTTATGAACCGATTTGAACCATACTTGGTACAGTTGTTGGATATTATAACAAAACACGTCGTGCCAAAATTCATTCAAATCATATAATAATTGCGCCCTCTAGAGGTTCAAGAAGTCAAGACCCAATATCGGTTTATATGACACCTATATCAGGTTATGGACTGATTTGAACCATTCTTGGCATAGTTGTTGGATATCATGACAAAACACGTCGTGCGAAATTTCATTCCAATCGGATAAGAATTGCGCACTCTAGAGGCTCTAGAAGTCAAGACCCAAGATCGGTTTATATGACAGCTATATCAGGTTATGGACCGATTTCAACCATACTTGGCACAGTTGTTGGATATCATAACGAAATACTTCGTGCAAAAATTCATTCAAATCGGATAAGAATTGTGCCCTCTAAAGGCTCAAGAAGTCAAGACCCAAGATCGGTTTATATGACAGCTATATCAAAACATGGACCGATATGGCCCATTTACAATACCAACCGACCTACACTAATAAGAAGTATTTATGCAAAATTTCAAGCGGCTAGCTTTACTCCTTCGGAAGTTCGCGTGCTTTCGACAGACAGACGGACGGACGGACAGACGGACGGACATGGCTAGATCGACATAAAATGTCACGACGATCAAGAATATATATACTTTATGGGGTCTCAGACGAATATTTCGAGTAGTTACAAACAGAATGACGAAATTAGTATACCCCCCATCTTATGGTGGAGGGTATAAAAAGAATTTCATATCTCATTTCGAGGTCAATGAAAATATGGGGTTCAACTAAATAATATATAGATATTTGAGAATCGAGCACGTTGCTGATATATTTTCAGGGCTTAGTGTTTGGGGTCTACCCCACTCCCAAAATAGACCACAAACAGCAATTATTTACTGACCATCGCAATATGGGGGTAAAATAAAGTATTTGTGGAGGGTATAAAAAGAATTTCGTATCTCATTTCGAGGTCAATGAAAATATGGGGTTCAACTAAATAATATATAGATATTTGAGAATCGAGCACGTTGCTGATATATTTTCAGGGCTTAGTGTTTGGGGTCTACCCCACTCCCAAAATAGACCACAAACAGCAATTATTTACTGACCATCGCAATATGGGGGTAAAATAAAGTATTTGGGAGTTGAATACGAATATCCGAATGTTGGACCATGTATTTGGGGCACCGCTCTTTCTCCAAAAACCCCCCAGAGGGTAAAACTTTACCGACCATGCCAACATGTGGTTCAATTGAAAGATATTTGAGATTAGAAAACTAATTTGATACCCAATTTTGGAGCCAAGTGTTTGGGGGACGCTTCATCCTACAAACTCTTCTTAAACCAATGGCAATATGAGGTTTAAATAAATTGTATTTGAGACAAGAGCACGATGCTGATATTTTTTTTAGTGTCAAGTGTCTACGGGACCACCTCATCCCCGAAAACACTCCTAAGTCGGAAATTGGGTGGAAATAAAGTGTTTTTTTTTTTGGACCTCGAATTTTCTCGGAGCATTTAATGCCATTCTATTAAATGCTCCGAGCGAATTCGTTGTCATAACGAAAAATGGATATCATAACGAAATACTTCATGCAAAAATTCATTCAAATCGGATAAGAATTGTGCCCTCTAAAGGCTCAAGAAGTCAAGACCCAAGATCGGTTTATATGACAGCTATATCAAAACATGGACCGATATGGCCCATTTACAATACCAACCGACCTACACTAATAAGAAGTATTTGTGCAAAATTTCAAGCGGCTAGCTTTACTCCTTCGGAAGTTAGCGTGCTTTCGACAGACAGACGGACGGACGGACGGACAGACGGACGGACATGGCTAGATCGACATAAAATGTCACGACGATCAAGAATATATATACTTTATGGGGTCTCAGACGAATATTTCGAGTAGTTACATACAGAATGACGAAATAAGTATACCCCCCATCTTATGGTGGAGGGTATAAAAAGAATTTCGTATCTCATTTCGAGGTCAATGAAAATATGGAGTTCAACTAAATAACATATAGATATATGAGAATCGAGCACGTTGCTGATGTATTTTCAGGGCTTAGTGTTTAGGGTCTACCCCTCTCCCAAAATAGACCACAAACAGCAATTATTTACTGACCATCTCAATATGGGGGTAAAATAAAGTATTTGTGGAGGGTATAAAAAGAATTTCGTATCTCATTTCGAGGTCAATGAAAATATGGGGTTCAACTAAATAATATATAGATATTTGAGAATCGAGCACGTTGCTGATATATTTTCAGGGCTTAGTGTTTGGGGTCTACCCCACTCCCAAAATAGACCACAAACAGCAATTATTTACTGACCATCGCAATATGGGGGTAAAATAAAGTATTTGGGAGTTGAATACGAATATCCGAATGTTGGACCATGTATTTGGGGCACCGCTCTTTCTCCAAAAACCCCCCAGAGGGTAAAACTTTACCGACCATGCCAACATGTGGTTCAATTGAAAGATATTTGAGATTAGAAAACTAATTTGATACCCAATTTTGGAGCCAAGTGTTTGGGGGACGCTTCATCCTACAAACTCTTCTTAAACCAATGGCAATATGAGGTTTAAACAAGAAGTCAAATCCCCAGATCTGTTTATATGACAACTATATCAAGTTATTGACCGATTTCAACCATACTTGGCACAGTTATTGGATATCATAACAAAATACTTCGTGCAAAAATTCATTCAAATCGAATAAGAATTGTGCCCTCTAGAGGCTCAAGAAGTCAAGACCCAAGATCGGTTTATATGGCAGCTATATCAGGTTATTGACCGATTTGAACCATACTTGGCACAGTTGTTGGATATAATAACAAAACAAGTCGTGCAAAATTTCGTCCCAATCGGATAAGAATTGCGCACTCTAGAGGCTCAAGAATTCAAGACCCAAGATCGGTTTATATGGCAGTTATATCAAGTTATGAACCGATTTGAACCATATTTGGCACAGTTGGCACAGATATCATAGCAAAAGTCGTCGTGCAAAATTTCATTCCAATCGGATAAGAATTGTGCAATCTAGAGGCTCAAGAAGTCAAGACCCAAGATCGGTGTATATGGCACCTATATCAAAACATGGTTCGATATGGCCCATTTACAATAACAACCGACCTACACTAATAAGAAGTATTTGTGCAAAATTTCAAGCGGCTAGCTTTACTCCTGCGGAAGTTAGCGTGCTTTCGACAGACAGACGGACGGACGGACGGACAGACGGACGGACGGACAGACGGACGGACATGGCTAGATCGACATAAAATGTCACGACGATCAAGAATATATATACTTTATGGGGTCTCAGACGAATATTTCGAGTAGTTACAAAGAGAATGACGAAATTAGTATACCCCCCATCTTATGGTGGAGGGTATAATAAATTGTATTTGAGACAAGAGCACGATGCTGATATTTTTTTTAGTGCCAAGTGTCTACAGGACAACCTCATCCCCGAAAACACTCCTAAGTCGGAAATCGGGTGGAAATAATTTTTTTTTTTTTTTTTTTTTTTTTTGGACCTCGAATTTTCTCGGAGCATTTAATGTCATTCTATTAAATGCTCCGAGCGAATTCGTTGTCCAAAAAAGATCAAATTGAATTGAGATAAAGACACTTATATAGTTAAGTTGTTGGTCAAGCGATATGTATCTACTATTTTCCTAGTATGGTATTTCGCTAAAAGCTCTTTAATTGTCGAATACAAATATTTTAACGATAGTTTTGTTCCATATAAAGTAAGAGAAGGCGCAGCGGAGCGGGCCCGTTTCAACAAGTCTAATATATAAAATTAAATTTGTGTTTGTTCCGTATAGACTCAAAAACGGCGGAACCGATTATCTTGAAATTTTCACAGATTGTGTAGGTTGGTCTGGAAGGAAACATAGGCTATATAATCTTTTGATATCGGGAGGGGGCGGACCCTCCCCCTTACCCCAAAGTACTACCCAAAAATAAAAGTGGACCGATCGGGACAATATGGGATTCAAATTAAAGTTATTCAGGCGTAGAGTACGAATTTCATAATAAATGTTGGGTCCAAGTACCTGGGGGCCGCCCTAGCCCCAAAACCCCTTTAAATAGGTTTATTTGATCATGACAATATGGGACTCAAATAAAAGGTATTCGGGAGTAGATTACGAATATGGTCAGGAAGTAGGAATAGACTTTAAAATTTATTGATAACGGAAGGGGGCGGACCCTCCACCATTATCCCAAAAACACCACCCAAAATCAAAAGTGGACCGATAAGGACAATATGGGTATCATATGGAAAGTATGCGGGAGTAGATAACGAATCTGGCATAGAAATTCATGTCGAAGTATAGGGGGTCACCACACCCCCACAAAAACGCCCAAAATGGGAACATTAGCCAATCACGGATATACGGGACTCGGTTTGTTTGTTCCCTTTGGACTGAAAAACGGCAGAACCGATTTTCTCGAAATTTTCGCATATTGTGTAAGTTGGTCTGGAAGGCAACATAGGCTATATAATTGTGGTGTATCCACATTTATTATTCTCAATCGTTTAAATTATTTATTTTTTAACAAAGTAGGTTAAGTTTTCATTTTCTTTGTTAGTTTATATAACACTTTTGAGTTTTAAAAAATATGTTAGATTGAGTAGGCATTGGATTGTCATTATCTTTTCTTTTCATAGTACAGATAAAATTGATTTTTCGAAAAAATATAAGTGACGTGTCAGGAAGCAAAAATAAAAATATTCATAAATTTGTTAATTGTTTGCGTTTTATTTCGTTTTGCACCTTAACCATGTCAATTGGTGACCCGGACTACACGTTAAAGCACATATGACAATGTTTCATTCGCCAACCGGAAACGCCAGCAGAGCTCTAGATAATCATTTTGAAGAAATCATTGCTGGAATGAATTCACCATTGGCTCATGGTAATATTTCGCCAAACTCTATAATGGATGACCCGCTACCAACAGACCCTGTGGAGGTTTCAAGAGTTTCAGTGAAAATTCCACCATTCTGGCGCAACAATCCAGCATTATGGTTCAAACATGTCGAAAGCCAATGGCCGATAAGATTTCTGAAACCGCGGATTCATGGGATGTTAGTGCTATATCCTCAAGAAAGCCGACAGAGTCGACACAAATTCAGGATTTAAAAGCCAAAATTGAAGAAATAACCAAGAAGATCGAGGCACTCGCAAATCAATTAAGAAGCCGTTCAAAATCAAGATGCAGGTCACAGAGTAAGTCACGTGATAAACCTTTTTGTTGGTATCATTTGTGCCAAATTTTTCTCCGGAAAACTAAAAGGCTCCTCATCATCGGTGACGGATGAGGACTGCCAACAGATATGTCGCTTTTTGTTCGTGATACAAACCTAAAATATGAGTTTCTCATCGATACTGGTGCTGATGTATTTGTGTTCCCGGCTACCTCAACTGAAAAACGCCAAAACCAACTGAAAAACGCAAAATTGAATTTATAGCAGCTAATGAGTCCCCTATTAAAACATTTGGTATAAAAACTCTTACCTTAAGCCTTGGCCTCAACCGAAAATTTAACTGGAATTTTATCGTTCCCAGCGAAAACTAGGTAAGTACATGCCATTACCCACAGGCATACCAGTAAGAAAATTCTTGTTACTCGTAGGAATACCTAATAATGGGTTACCTATAATGAGTTAAATAATTACTTATTGATAATAAGAAGTTAAAGAATAACCAAAAATTAAGTAATAATTCAAAAGAAAATTTGAAAACGAAAAGAATTCTGTTAAATCGATAAAGTAATTACGATACGATCAATAGCGTCCGTCTCTAGGCCAAAAAAGCCACCTGTGCAAAATTTGAAGTAAATCGGACCAGAAATGCGATCTGTACTTTGTGCACAAATTAACATGGACATACACATAAACAAACATACATGCCTAAATCGAATCAGAAAGTGATTCTCACTCGATCGGTATACTTATAACGTCCATCTCGGGGCTAATGTCAGGCAAAACCGACCTTTTGATACCTTACACCGCTGGGGAATGCATGCTTAGTCATCGAAATTAAAATTTGCTTTCATTTCAAATGAAGAATTTTGATTTCGTATGAGTAAAATTTCTAGAAAATTGTTTGGTAAATGCGCTTGCGAAGGCCTTAGAGTAAAAATATATATATGGGAGTTATATCTAAATCTGTTCCGATTTCATCCAAAGTCGGTACACATAGTAAAAATCATAAAAGAATACATTCTGCAAAATTTTTACAAAAAAAAAGTCAAGAAATATGCTCTAGGCTCTAAAAGGGAAAGTCGGGTGATACATATATATCGGAGCTATATATAAATCTGAACCGATTTCCATGAAATACTGCAGCAATGTTACGAGTCATATGAAAACCCTTTGTTCCAAATTTCGTGAGAATCGGTTTACAAATGACCATTTAATTGAATTATTACTGCAAATCGGGCGAAACATATATATGGAAGCTATACTAAAATCTGAACCGATTCATACGAAATTCGCCCAAAATTTTGAAAGATCTAAAAAAATCCGTTGTGCCAAATTCTGTAATCGGTTTACAAATGACCATTTTATTGCATTATTACTATAAATCGGACGAATATATATATGGGGGCTATATCCAAGTCCGAACCGATTTTTTCCAATTTCAATAGGCTTCGTCTCTAAGCCACACAAGATGCCTGTGCCAAGTTTGAAGACGATCAGATGAAAATTGCGACCTGTTCTTTGTACACAAGTTAACATGGACAGACAGACGGGCATAGCTAAATCGAATCAGGAAGTGATTCTGAGTAGATCGATATGCTTATCATTAGTGCATTATAACTAAGTGCATGTGTGCTACCTTAACTTATACTTGATTTTAAGGTATTCCAAGTATATAGATGATAAACTAAACGAGTGAATTCAATATGCGGACTGGCAGACAATCAACAATCAGCATCTCCTCAGAAAGCCAATGTTAAGAAAAATATACAAGATTCACAGGGCCGTTTATCGCACAATTTGTCTTTTATTCATTATTGTAGTAAAACACGATTACCAACAAAATGGATAACGATACGATCAAATATTGCATGTCTGTTTCGACAACTTTTGGTTTCATCGTGTGTAGGGCCTATAATTAATCAATGTGTTTTTAATCGGCGTATCCGTATCCTACAACAATCGCAGAGAACGCCGACGGTATCAAGCATGCGTGCCCGCTTTGTTTGACTATAAGCAATCTAGGAACGCTTGTGTTTGTGAAAAAAATCTTTCAGCTTTATTTTAAGTTGTATGTCCTTATTGGAAAGCAACAACAACAAACAAGTAAAAGCGTGCTAAGTTCGGCCGGGCCGAATCTTATATACCCTCCACCATGAATCGCATTTGTCGAGTTCTTTTCCCGGCATCTCTTCTTAGGCAAAACATGATATAAGAAAAGATTTGCTCTGCTATTAGAGCGATATCAAGATATGGTCCGGTTTGGACCACAATTAAATTATATGTTGGAGACCTGTGTTAAATGTCAGCCAATTCGAATAAGAATTGCGCCCTTTGGGGGCTCTAGAAGTAAAATAGAAAGATCGATTTATATGGGAGCTGTATCGGGGTATAGACCGATTCAGACCATAATAAACACGTACGTTGATGGTTATGAGAGAATCCGTCGTACAAAATTTCAGGCAAATCGAATAATAATTGCGGCCTCTACAGGCTCAAGAAGTCAAGATCCCAGATCGGTTTATATGACAGCTATATCAGGTTATGAACCGATTTGAACCATACTTAGCACAGTTGTTAGATATCATAACAAAACACGTCGTGCCAAAATTCATTCAAATCGGATAAGAATTGCGCCCTCTAGAGGCTCAAGAAGTCAAGACCTAAGATCGGTTTTATATGACAGGTTACAGGTTATAGACCGATATGAACCATTCTTGGCACAGTTGTTGGATATCATGACAAAACACGTCGGGCGAAATTTCATTCCAATCGGATAAGAATAGCGCACTCTAGAGGTTCAAGAAGTCAAGACCCAAGATCGGTTTATATGGCAGCTATAGCAGGTTATGGACCAATTTGAACCATACTTGGCACAGTTATTGGATATTATAACAAAACACGTCGTGCAAAACTTCATTCCAATCGGACAAGAATTGCACACTCTAGAGGCTCAAGAAGTCAAGACCCAAGATCGGTTTTTATGACAGCTATATCAAAACATGGACCTATATGGCCCATTTACAATACCAACCGACCTACACTAATAAGAAGTATTTGTGCAAAATTTCAAGCGGCTAGCTTTACTCCTTCGGAAGTTAGCGTGCTTTCGACAGACAGACGGACGGACGGACGGACAGACGGACGGACGGACGGACGGACAGACGGACGGACATGGCTAGATCGACATAAAATGTCACGACGATCAAGAATATATATACTTTATGGGGTCTCAGACGAATATTTCGAGTAGTTACAAACAGAATGATGAAATTAGTATACCCCCCATCTTATGGTGGAGGGTATAAAAACAAACAGGTTAGTTTACAGATTAAATATGATTGGTAAGCGGCAACATAATCATAAAGTTAAATTAGAAAGGGAGAGAATTATGAAGCTTTTGGAGGCACCCGGTCCGAATTCTGTGGAACCTGCCACCTCCACGATATGTTCTTTACCAACATCTGATATTTTAACTGCCCGAAATAGCTTAAATGATGAATGTGTTGAAATGTCCATTGTTCCTATTTCCGTGAATGAACGCACATTGCCGAAATAAAGCGAAAACTCATTGTCCGGAAAGCTAAAGATATGGTTTTTGGAAAACAAACCTACAGTTAAATGCACTCAAAGTATTTTGAAAATCTTGAAATCGGAAAATTTGGACGTACCTCTATCTATAAGGGGATTATTGGGACAAAATGTCCAATGCACGGAGAGAACTGTTTCTCCCGGAACGTACGTCCACATTGGATTAGTGCACCAGATGCAAAAAATGAGCCATAT
Organism: Stomoxys calcitrans; assembly: GCF_963082655.1. NCBI lineage: Eukaryota > Metazoa > Arthropoda > Insecta > Diptera > Muscidae > Stomoxys > Stomoxys calcitrans. The sequence continues at coordinate 126,434,322 of NC_081552.1, read as the reverse complement.
TATACAACCAAATATGGATGAACTTTACCTCGATGTAGGCATCGATGGGTTATCACTTTTTAAAAGTTCTCCTATTGAAGTTTAGCCTATTCTTGGGCATTTGCACAATGTAAAAGAAAGTGAAGTTTTTATTATTGGTTTTTATGTGAGAAAAAACCAAACGACATTATTAAAATTATCACAAACCCCTCCATAACGTGATGGAAATGAACTTGGAAAAAGTGGGTGTTAGATTTTCATTGCGAAAGCAGGAAAACCCTACCACACGAAGGCGAACGATTTTCATCCTATTGTTACGACCTTCGTGTTCCTCCATCCCACAGGTTTATATGACATTCTGATACAAGCAGAGTATATCTCCCTGAGTCAGGGAACCAGTCTATCAGACACAGCTTGTAATTCAACCGGTGAGACATCAACACGGCCTGGCGACTTAAAGATGTCGAAACTTCTTATCACCCGAAGGATTTCCGTCTTAGACACAATTTGCCTAATGGCCTCCGACGAATGCATATCAGTGACAATCTCTTCTGACGCCACGTTGAGAATTTCCAGGGAAATGTGTATCAACGAGTAGTTCTAGTGTTTCCTCACTAGACATTGTCCATACATTCCCTGACTTCTGGTTGGCTACTACTAAATCTTCAGTGCTTAGCGACGGAAGAAGAAAAACATTAAGACTACCGTTTGCAAGAATACAGGCTCTGTGTCTCCCATTCCCCGTACCCTTGAGAAGTTTAAATCCAGGGATTCTTAGTCCACGTACCAAACGGTCTATGTTTTGATCTAGCCGTCACATAAACCGAACTTGGATCTTGAGGATTCTTGAGGGCGCAAATTTCGACCGATTTGACCGAAATTTTGCATTTTTGGTATCACTTCCAACAAATGTGCTAAGTACAGTTCAAATCGGTACATAACCTGGTTTGGCCACCATATAAACCGTCTTATCGGATGATCGGTTTATATGGCCTATATCAGGATATAAACGGATTTAGACCATTATTAACACATTTGATGGAAGTCAAAATAAAACACTTGCAAAATTTCGGCCAAAACGGATAAAAATTGCGCCTTCTAGAAGCTCTAGATGTCAAAACCCAAGGTCGGTTTTTATGACAGCTATATCAGATTATGAACCGATTTAAACCATACTTAGCACAGATCAGAATCAAATATACGAAGTCATTTCCACGTTATTGCAGTTGTATACTCTTTCTTTCTTTGTCCACTAATTTTTACTCCGTAGATGAAATAAATAAATAATTGATGTTAAATGTCCTAGCGACAACCGTAAGTGTAATATAAAACTTGTTCTTATCGATAAAAGTCTACCGACAAATGTTATTTTAATACATTTCCTTACTTAAGATGGGTATTAATTTCCTTTCATTGTAATTTTTTCATTGTCAATAATTCAAAAAGTACATTTTAAAATTTTTAAAAATATATTTCACAGTGTCCACCTCTACGGTCAAAGCCTACAAAACTAATAAATTTCTACTAGAATTAATGCTGCTTGCTTTGACTGATAGATTTTTATTATAACTCACCATGAGCTCCGTTTCAATTGCCTTAAATACTGTATTGTGAAATTCAATTTTAAAATGTTAATCTGAGTGACTCGGTCTTCAAAGAAAATGCCATTAAACCATTAAATACCAAAGGGTAGAAAAATACCCAAGAATGTCTAAGAATAATTCCAGCTCGAGCTAGGAAAGAGGTATCCTAATGAAATGTGAATTGGTGTAAAGTGGGCGACCAAAGATAGATAAAATTATTTTATCCCACGATATAAGGTCATGTTATGGGGGAAATTGGCTTGTCGAATTTCGGAAATTTTTTTCATTCAAAAATATCCAACAAAAATTGTACCCAAAATTCTTGGAAGTTAATTTTTTTCGTTGTAAATACGGCTTAGGAAATAAAAAGATTTTTTAATATTTCAAAAATATTTACAAATTATTTTCAAAAAATTTCTTTAACAAAATTATCGTTAAAGAGATTAAAAAAAATGACTATGTCAATATAAATGATCTAAATTATGCATATATAAAATTTCATCGAAATTGGACAAGGGAATCGAGGGTCAAGCTTAATGGATCAAAATCTTTTGTTTTCGTTTAAAACGATTTTATTGAAATTTATCGAAATTTTTCGTTTAGAAAAAAAATTTCGAGTATGCCTGGACCTGCGTACCATTTTGCTTTAAGTCATATTTCATTGAAATTTTGCCTTTGAAAATAAATGTCTTTCAAGTTTTATCTTTACAAAAAAAAATACATTCCTTTTTTTATTTAGTTATTTATAATTTTGTTTTTGCTTCTATTTGGAAAAGAAAAGCATAATAAAAAACAAGTAAAAAGGCGTTAAGTTCGGCCGGGCCGAACTTTGGATACCCACCACCTCGGGTATATATGTAAACCACCTTTTATCAAAATCCAGCGAAAATTGCATGCCTTATGTCCCATAGCAGTTATATTGAAATATGATCCGATTTGGACCAAATTCTAATAAGTACAAGTCATTGTTCAATTATGTATAACAAAATGATGGTCCTTTAAGCTATATCTAAAAATAAACCGATCTGAACCATATACAATATGGATGTCGGAAAGCCTAACATAAGTCAATGTGTCAAATTTCAGTTAAATCGGATTATTAATGCGTCTTTTTTGGGGCCAAGACTTTAAATCGAGATATCGGTCTATATGGCAGCTATATCCAAATCTTGATCGACCTGAGTGAAATTGAAAAAGGATGTCGAAGGGCCCAACACAACTCACTGTCCCAAATTGTGGCGACATCGGACAATAAACGCGCTATTCTGGCCCCAAAACCTAAAACCGAGAGATCGGTCTATATGGCAGCTATATCCAAATCTTGACCGATCTGTGCCATAATGCAGAACTATGTCAAGAGGTTGAACCTAACCCAATGTCCCAAATTTCGCGACATCGGACAATAAATGCGCCTTTTATGGGCATTAGACCCTAAATAGGAAGATCGGTCTATATAACAGCTATATCCAAATCTGGACCGATCTGAGCCAAATTGACAAAGAATGTCAATGGGCCTAACACAGCTCACTGTCCCAAATTTCAGCAAAATCGGATAATAAATGTGGATTTTATGGGCTTAGGACCCTAAATCGGAGGATCGGTCTATATGGCAGCTATATCCAAATCTGAACCGATCTGGGCCAAATTGTCGAAGGGCCTAACACAACTCACTGTCTTAAATTTCAGTAAAATCGGATAATAAATTTGACTTTTATGGGCCTAAGACCCTAAATGCGAAGATCGGTCTATATGGCAGCTTTATCCAAATCTGGACCGATCTGAGCGAAATTAACGGAGGATGTCGAAGGGCGTAGCACAACTCACTGTGTCAAATTTCAGCAAAATCGGGTAATAAATGTGGCTTTTATTGGCCTAAGACCCTAAATCGGCGGATCGGTCTATATGGGGGCTATATCAAGATATGGTCCGATATAGCTCATCTTCGAACTTAACCTGCTTATAGACAAAAAAAGACTCTGTGCAAAATTTCAGCTCAATATCTCTATTTTTGAAGACTGTATCGTGATTTCAACAGACAGACGGACGGACATGTCTAGATCGTCTTAGATTTTTACGCTGATCAAGAATATATATACTTTATAGGGTCGGAAATGGATATTTCGATGTGTTGCAAACGGAATGACAAAATGAATATACCCCCATCCTTCGGTGGTGGGTATAAAAAATAAAAACAAGTAAAAAGGCGTTAAGTTCGGCCGGGCCGAACTTTGGATACCCACCACCTCGGGTATATATGTAAATAATATTTCATCAAAATTCGGTAAAAATTTCATACCTTATACTTATATACCTCATACCGATCTGAACTATATACGACACGGATGTCGAAAAACCGAACATAAGTCACTGTGTCAAATTTCAGTGAAATCGCATTATAAATGCGCCTTTTATGGGGCCAAGACTTTAAATCGAGACATCGGTCTACATGGCAGCTATATCCAAATCTGGACCGATTTGGGCCAAGTTGCATTAACATATCGAAGAGCCTAACACAAATCACTGTCCCAAATTTCTGCGAAATCGGACAATAAATTCCTCTTTTATGGGCCCTAAACCTTAAATCCAGAGATCGGTCCATATGGGAGCTATATTCAAATCTGTACCGATCTGGGCAAAATTTAAGAAGGACGTCGAAGAGCCTAACCAAACTCACTGTTCCATATTTCGGCGACATCGGACAATAAATGAGCATTTTATGGGCCCAAATCAAGAATTCGGTCTATATGACAGCTATATCCAAATCTGAACCGATCTGGACCAAATTGAAGAAATATGTCAAAGGGCCTAACACAACTCACTGTCCCAAATTTCAGTAAAATCGGATAATTAATGTGGCTTTTATGGGCCTTACACCATAAATCGGATGATCGATCTATATGGCAGCTATATCCAAATATGGACTGATCCGACATCCAAATTAACGAAGGATGTCGATGGACCTTACACAACTCACTGTCCCAAATTTCAGCGAAATCGGATAATAAATGTGTCTTTTATGGGCCTAAGACCCTAAATCGGAGGATCGGTCTATATGGCAGCTATATCCAAATCTGGACCGATCTGAGTCAAATTGACGAAGGATGTCGAAGGGCCTAACACAACTCACTGCCCCAAATTTCAACAAAATCGGATAATAAATGTGGCTTTTATGGGCCTAAGACCCTAAATCGGCGGATCGGTCTATATGGGGGCTATATCAAGATATAGTCCGATATAGCCCATCTTCGAACTTAACCTGCTTATGAACAAAAAAAGAATCTGTGCAAAATTTCAGCTCAATATCTCTATTTTTGAAGACTGTAGCGTGATTTCAACAGACAGACGGACGGACATGTCTAGATCGTCTTAGATTTTTATGCTGATCAAGAATATATATACTTTATAGGGTCGGAAATGGAAATTTCGATGTGTTGCAAACGGAATGACAAAATGAATATACCCCCATCCTTCGGTGGTGGGTATAATAAAACTCGCAAAATGCATTGTGCAGGCGCAATAAATTTTATTGACCCGAGGGCCATATTAGATTTGAATATATCTCCCATATACACCGATCTCGCTATTTGACTTCTTGCGCAGGCGCAATTGTTTTCCGATTTGGCTGAAAATTTGCATGAAGTGTTCTGTTATGACTTCCAATAACTGCACCTAGTTTAGGTCCCATATAAACCGATCTCCCGATATGACTTCTTGAACCCCTGAAAGCCTCAATTTTCATCCGATTTGGCTGAAATTTTGTGCATAGAGTTCTGTTATGACTTTTAACAACTATGCCAATTATGGTATTGATCGATCTTTAACCTGATATAGCTCCCATATAAACCGATCTCCCGATTTCACTTCTTAAGCCCTTCCAAGCCGCGATTTTCATCCGATTTGGCTGAAATTTTGCACATAGTGTTCTGTTATGACTTTCAACAACTGTGTAAAGTTCGGTCCAAATCTGTCAAGAACATGATACAGCTCCCATATAAACCGATCTCCCGACTTGACTTCTTAAGCCCTTACAAGCCGCGATTTTTATTCGATTTGGATGAAATTTGGCATGTAGTGTTCTGTTGTGACTCTCAACAACTGTGCCAAGTATGGTCCAAATAGGTCTTGGGTTCCCAAGAATCGACCCGGCCGTACTTAGCATGATTTTACTTGTTCCTTCTGACATCCCCTTCATAAACAACCAGTAGTCATTTTCAGCAAACAACAGACATTAAGCCTTTTATACGGAAGCCGTTTACGCAGTAAGCCTTTTACACTGAAACCGCAGTACCACTGCTGTAATCGCAGAAGTACTGCTCCAATAGCAGCAAAATTAACTACTAATATTCAGCAGACAGTGATTGCAATTATCAGCAAACTTTTTTCTATGAGTGTATACTGACTTCCTTCTTACTTCTTTTCGGTAATAAAAAGGATTTTCATCGTCCTACCGACCGTATCGCTGAAAGTGTCGTATAAGGTATCCGATCGGAAACTTGTTGAATTCTTTCTAGGTCTCCTATCGTAGTCTCGATAATACAGCGATGGTGTGACCTCCCTACTTCCTCCTTGCATTGCACTTTTTCTCCAAAGCAGTTCAACAAACTACTGAGCAAAGTGTTGGCCAATGCACGCTTCTGTAGAGCACGTGGACAACACTCGGATTCAGGCCCCATTTTGAGTCAACGGCCCGTCTACAAGTGCCCAACATCTGTAAGGCATCTCAGTAAGCTCCTGAATGTGAAGCTTCCAATTCAGTTTCCTGTCTAAGACCACTTCAAAATATTTGATCTTGTCAGATATCGAATTCTTTTTAGGAAACGTGGTGCATCAAATTGACATTCAGATTTCAGTCTTCTTTAAATTAACATTGAGTGACTTAGGTCGTATGCCATCCCAAGACCCTTTCGAAACTTCTACATAGCCGATTCGGATCCTGATCCCTTGAAACTATTATAACATCGTTTTCGTAGCAGATTGGTTCAAAGTTGCAAAGTTTCAGCATCCACAAAAGTTTATTTATGGTAGTCGCCCATAGCAGTGGCGATAAAATACTCTGCCTGTTCCACTTTCTCTCTTATACGAGGGTTACCTTTTATATTTCGGGATTAGAGAACACAAAAAACCAAAATTAATCCTTGAAAATCGCTTCAATATTTTTCAAAATATTCCCCATTATTTTTGCAGCCAAATTCGCTGCTGAAGCTTCCACCGATGACATCTTATCTTATATATAAAAATCAATTTGTATTTGTTTGTTTGTTTGTATATTTATGTGTTCCTTATAGACTCAGAAACGGCTGAACCGATTTTCTTTAAATTTTCACAGATGGTGCATAATGACCCCGTGGTAAAAATAGGGTACTATTGTACATTTTTTGATATCTGAAGGGGGAACGGACCCTCCCCCTTACACTAATTTCAGAAACGCCAGATTTCGAAGACGGGTGGTGCGATCTAAGCGAAATTTCGTGTGATCTCCAATTGTTATCCAATTGTCGGGCCAAGTGCTAGGGGGGCCATCCCATATTTGCGAGTAGAATATGAATCTGATCTCTAAATGTGGGACCACGTTTCTGGGGGTCCACCCCTTCCCCAAAACACTCCCCGAACAGGACTTATTTACTGACCATGGGAATATGGGGCATAAATAAAAGGTATCTGAGTGTACAATTAGAATCTGATATCAAAATATGAGACCAAGTATTTGGGGGGCCGTCCCTCCCCAAAAACATCCCCCAAATGGGACACATTTACGACTATAGCCACATGGGGCTCAATTGAAAGGTCTTAAGGAGTAAAACTCATATCTGATATCAATATTAGGGAAAAATGTCTAAGGGGCCACCCCACCCAAACAACACCACGCAACCCCCAAAATACCCCTAAATCGGACATATTTTCCGATCATGGCAATATGGGACTCAAATGAAAGGCATTTGCGAGTAGAATACGAATCTGATATCCAAATGTGGGACCACGTTTCTGGCGGCCCACACCTTCCCCAAAACACCCCCAAACAGGACTTATTTACTGGCCATGGGAATATGGAGCTTAAATAAAATGTATTTAAGTGCAGAATTCGAATCTGATATCTAAATACGAGGGTTACCTTTTATATTTCGGGATTAGAGAACACAAAAAACCAAAATTAATCCTTGAAAATCGCTTCAATATTTTTCAAAATATTCCCCATTATTTTTGCAGCCAAATTCGCTGCTGAAGCTTCCACCGATGACATGTTATCTTATATATAAAAATCAATTTGTATTTGTTTGTTTGTTTGTATATTTATGTGTTCCTTATAGACTCAGAAACGGCTAGATATCTAAATATGGGACCAAGTGTTTTGGGGGCCGCCTCTCCATAAAAACACCCTCCAAGGGGACAAATTTACGACCATAGCAATATGGGCTCAAATGAAGTAAAGCACGGATCTGATATCAACATTCGGGAAAAGTGTCTATGGGGCCACCCCCCAAATAGGAAGTAGTTGCTGTCTATTGGAATATGAGGCTCAAATAAGAGGTGTTTTAGAGTAGAACACTGATCCGATATATATTTTAAAGGCCAACTCATTGAGTGGCCGCCCATCCCCCAAGCCGGTCATGTTTGCCGACTATTGTAATATGGGGCTCAAATGGAAGGTATTTGGGAGTAGACCACGTATCTGATATCAACATTAGGGGCCAACTGTAAAGGGGACGTCCCACCACCAAAACAACCCCCCATTGGACGTCTTCGCTCACCAAGACAATTTGGGTCTTAAAGAGAGTGGAACGTAATATTTAAAGTTTTTAGGCCAATATCATAGGCCAATACCATAATATGCTGACATTTGCAATGAGGAGTATAAATGGGATTAGAATTTAATATCTAATTTTGAGGTCAATGGCAATATGGGGTTCAAATAAATGATATATAGTTATATGAAATAGAGCCTATTTTCCGGGCTTAGTGTTTGGGCGACCACTCCAATCCCCAAAACACCCCTAAATCGGGCATATTTACCCACCATGTCAATGTGGAGCTTAAATAAAAGGTTAGGGAGGTAGAGCAAGAATTGATACCCACTTTCGGGACCAATTTTCTGGGGCTATAGCCCTTCCCAAAAACATCCCCCAAAGGGTAAACATTTATCGACCATACCAATATGTGGCACAAATAAAAGGTATTTGAGATTAGAAAACGAATTTGTTAACCTATTTTGGGGTCATGTGTTCGGGGGACCCCTCATCCTGTAAACTCCCCCTAAAAACCAATGGCAATATGGGGTTTAAATAAATGGTATTTGAAAGAAGAGCACGATGCTGATATTTTTCAGAACCAAGCATCTTGGGACAACCTCACCCCCGAAACATCCCTAATTTAGACAACTTGAGAATATCGGGCCGAAATACAGTATTTTAAGAATGGATTACACTTTTCATCCAAACTTAAATTCGTAGACCAATGAAGATCATATGGGATTCAGATAAAGGCACTTATATTGTTAAACTGTTAGTCAAGCGGTATACTATTTTCGTAGCATGGTATTTCACTAAAAACTCTTTAATTGTCGAAAATAAATATTTTAAAATTTTGCTCCATATAAAGTAAAAGAAGGCGCAGCGGAGCGGGCCCGGGTCAGCTAGTTTTATATAAAATCAAAGATTGACATTGATGTCTAATTGAGTTTTTACAAACTTAAGTACCATGAAAGGCGTAGCAAAGCTTCTTTCCGAATCATTGTTCTAGAAGACACATTTGAAGTCGTTATAAAACCTGATTTTTGGCCCGCTAAGGCATGTATCCGAGAGTATATCTTCAAGGATACGGCTCGATCTGATGTTTTTTACCTCCCAACTAATTCTTACTCTGAAATTATGCCAAAAAACTTAATTTATCATTTGCTGCTGATCACATATCTGTAGTATATCACAATTTTAGAGGGTTAAATACAAAACTTTCGTCTCTTCACTCAGATAGCTTTATATTCGATTATCATATCATCGCTTTTACTGAAACTTGGCTTCAGGATAAGTTATACGATTCTGAAATATTACATTCTAAATATCAAATATATAGGCGTGATCGGAACGATAAAATGAAAAAATCTGACGGTGGTGTGCTAATAGCGGTCTCCACGGCATTTCCTTCTGAAGAAATAATAGTGGAATTTTCCTTGGATATTGAATTTGTAGCCGTAAAAATATTTTTGAAAAATGTTTCAATATATATCTCATGTTCTTACGTCCCACCCTCTTCATGTGAGCATATTTATTTAAAACTCGTATCTGCAATCCAATCAGCATTTCAGTTATCTCAACCAAGAGACACATTAATTGCCCTTGGTGATTTTAATCTTCCTCAAATTAACTGGATTCATTCGTCGAGTCAAATGATTTAACACCCGTGATACCAAATGGCATTTCTAATGAATCCATCGGCATATTGTTAAATTTTGGTCTTTTTATACCCTCCACCATAAGATGGGGGGTATACTAATTTCGTCATTCTGTTTGTAACTACTCGAAATATTCGTCTGAGACCCCATAAGGTATACATATTCTTGATCGTCGTGACATTTTATGTCGATCTAGCCATGTCCGTCCGTCTGTCCGTCCGTCTGTCCGTCCGTCCGTCCGTCCGTCTGTCCGTCCGTCCGTCCGTCTGTCCGTCCGTCTGTCTGTCGAAAGCACGCTCACTTCCGAAGGAGAAAAGCTAGCCGCTTGAAATTTTGCACAAATACTTCTTATTAGTGTAGGTCGGTTGGTATTGTAAATGGGCCATATCGGTCCATGTTTTGATATAGCTGTCATATAAACCGATCTTGGGTCTTGACTTCTTGAGCCTTTAGAGGGCACAATTCTTATCCGATTTGAATGAATTTTTGCACGAAGTATTTCGTTATGATATCCAACAACTGTGCCAAGTATGGTTGAAATCGGTTCATAACCTGATATAGCTGTTATATAAACCGATCTTGGGTCTTGACTTCTAGAGCCTCTAGAGTGCGCAATTCTTATCCGATTGGAATGAAATTTCGCACGACGTGTTTTGTCATGATATCCAACAACTATGCCAAGAATGGTTCAAATCAGTCCATAACCTGATATAGGTGTCATATAAACCGATATTGGGTCTTGACTTCTTGAGCCTCTAGAGGGCGCAAATATTATCCGATTTAAATGAATTTTGGCACGACGTGTTTTGTTATAATATCCAACAACTGTACCAAGTATGGTTCAAATCGGTTCATAACCTGATATAGCTGTCATATAAACCGATTTGGGATCTTGACTTCTTGAGCCTCTAGAGGTCGTAATTATTATCCGATATGCCTGATATGGTCTGAATCGGTCTATAGCCCGATACAGCTCCCATATAAATCGATCTCTCTATTTTACTTCTTGAGCCCCCAAAGGGCGCAATTCTTATTCGAATTGGCTGACATTTTACACAGGCTTCCAACATATAATTTAATTGTGGTCCAAACCGGACCATATCTTGATATCGCTCTAATAGCAGAGGAAATCTTTTCTTATATCCTTTTTTCCCAAAGAAGAGATGCCCGGAAAAGAACTCAACAAATGCGATCCATGGTGGAGGGTATATAAGATTCGGCCCGGCCGAACTTAGCACGCTTTTACTTGTTCAATTTAATTACATAAACAATTCATTTTCTAAATTACTCGATCTTGTTTTCGTTAATCAACCATTTGAGTTATTTTTAAGTTCTAATGATCCGGTTGTAAGTCCTGAGGATATATATCATCCGACACTCAAATTATTTATACCCTATCCCACTCTTAAAGTTAACAGAGATTTAGCAATTGAAAAAGTGTTTTGTTTTGCTTAAACTTATTACATCAAACCGAATTCACTACTCTCATCTGTTGACTGGAATGAAAATTTCAGATCTAAATATATCGATGAAATGATTTCAACTTTTTATGCTGTGCTACTTGACTTTTTTTCTCAATCTGTCCCTAAAACTCCTTTTTGCAACGCATCTGGTCCTCCATGGAATACAAGCAATCTTTTTAGGCTGAAGGACAAGAAGAATAAATTATACAAAAGGTTTAAACGCTCAGGGTCAACGTCTGACTTTTCGATGTATTCTTTATCTAAGATGCGAATATAATAAAGAAAACAAATTGGCATATGGTAGTTATTTGAATAAAATTAGAAATCAATTGAAATCAAATCCTAAATCCTGCTAAAAATTTGTGAATTCAGAACGTCGTTGTAATAGTTTACCGAACTTTCTTAGATATAAAGCTAAAGTAGCTGATAACGATTCAGGCATTGCCGACATCTTTGCAGACTTTTTTAGCACTATTTTCTCAGATAATTATTATGATTTATGTGAAACTTATCCATACACAGTCAACAATTCAGCTTTTATAGACGTGTCTGGGATTGGCGAAAACGTTGTACTTGAAAATTTAAGGTTACTGAAGATAACTTTTAATCCCGGTCCAGATGGAATTCCATCGAACATTTTAAAGCATTGCGCTCTCAAACTTTTGTATCCAGTTTCTACACTTTTCAACAATACATTAAAGCATGAATATCTGCTGGAATTGTGGAAGCAATCTTATATAAGACCGTTATTTAAAGCCGGAAATCGGAATGAGGTTTCTAATTACATGGGCATTTCAATTTTGAATGCTATTCCGAAGCTATAAGAGAAAATTCTGACTGACCCTATTTCACATCAAGTCTCTTTTATATTGTCTCCATACCAACATGGGTTCCGGAAATCGAAATCAACGAAAAGAAATATTTTAGAATTTGCTTGTTTGGTCAACGATGGCTTTAGGGAACGTACCAAACAGATACTATTGTGAGGTCTCACAAGTCTTGTTTCTGTATAATGAAAATACTGTAATTGTCACTGTGTCAGGAAATACTGTAATTTTTTGGTAGTTCACATTATTTCAAATATTTTATTCGTTTTTGACTGTTTGTGTAGTTGCTTTTGAAAACATTTCATTCTAAGAAAATTTTCTAGTACGACAGAACGAATTGTCAAAAAATTTTAATTATTAACAAAAGAAAATAGATTGGTAATTGGCTACAACAACCAAAATAGATTTTTTATCGTGAAAAACCATCGATTTCAAAAGGACTTACAAGGACTCATTGACTGTGAGAGAAAATCACACAGTTACAATATCTTACCCTTGTGTTACCACTAATTATTTGACATAATTTGCAGGACTTCCATTCAAATTAAGGCATAATTGCAAGATCCATGTATAAATGAAAACCACCAATTTAACGCATTAGGAAGACCCTATATTTTTGAGATTAAATGACGTTTTAGAATTCTGAGCTGTGCAAAAATCTGAGCTGATTGATGTAAAATTACATTTAAGCCAAAATAATCAACATTGCAGCATCGACCAAAGATCTTTCAGAATATTTTCATCACTCTCAAAGGCTAAATTTTTTTTTTGCATCTTATAAACTGATTTAACCCATTAATGTTATTACATACATTAACTTTACCAACTACATCGTTTTGTTATACATCACATCTATGTATATATTTCAAGAAAAGGTTTTGGACCCCTCATCAATATTTACAAGCGCTTGTCAATGTTTGGAGGTAAAGCCCGAGAGTATACCTATATTTTTGTACAATACTACACTGAGACAAATATTAACATATAATTAATTTCACTTTTACTATCTAAAATTTTTAACATTAATTAACAAACATACATATAACGTATCATATGCTTACGTGTATCACTTATAAGAATTTTGTTAGAAAACATATTCCTCTCCACCATAGGATGGGGGGTATACTAATTTCGTCATTCTTTTTGTAACTACTCGAAATATTCGTCTGAGACCCCTTAAAGTATATATATTCTTGACCGTCGTGACATTTTATGTCGATCTAGCCATATCCGTCCGTCTGTCCGTCCGTCTGTCTGTCGAAAGCACGCTAACTTCCGAAGGAGTAAAGCTAGCCGCTTGAAATTTTGCACAAATACTTCTTATTAGTGTAGGTCGGTTGGTATTGTAAATGGGCCACATCGGTCCATGTTTTGATATAGCTGCCATATAAACCGATCTTGGGTCTTGGCTTCTTGAGCCTCTAGAGTGCGCAATTCTTATTCGATTGGAATGAAATTTTGCACGACGTGTTCTGTTATGATATCCAACAACTGTGCCAAGTATGGTTGAAATCGATTCATAACCTGATATATCTGTCATATAAACCGATTTTGGGTCTTAACTTCTTGAGCCTCTAGAGGGCGCAATTCTTACCCGATTGGAATGAAATTTTGCGTGACGTGTTTTGTTATGATATCCAATAAATCTGTCAAGTATGGTTCAAATTGGTCCATAACCAGATATAGCTGCCATATAAACCAATCTTTGGTCTTGACTTCTTAAGCCTCTAGAGTGCGCAATTCTTATCCGATTGGAATGAAATTTCGAACGACGTGTTTTGCCATGATATTCAACAACTGTGCCAAGTTTGGTTCAAATCGGTCTATAACCTGATATAGCTGTCATATAAACCGATCTTGGGTCTTGACTTCTTGAGCCTCTAGAGGGCGCAATTCTTATTCGATTTGAATGAATTTTGGCACGACGTGTTTTGTTATGATATCCAACAACTGTGCCATGTATGGTTCAAATCGGTCCATAAACTGATGTAGCTGTCATATAAACCGATCTGGGATCTTGACTTCTTGAACCTGTAGAGGTCGCAATTATTATCCGATTTGCCTGAAATTTTGTACGACGTATTCTCTCATGACCATCAACATACGTATTTATTATGGTCTGAATCGGTCTATAGCCCGATACAGCTCCCATATAAATCAATCTCTCTTTTGTACTTCTTGAGTCCCCAAAGGGCGCAATTCTTATTCGAATTGGCTGACATTTTATAGAGGTCTCCAACATATAATTTAATTGTGGTCCAAACCGGACCATATCTTGATATCGCTTTAATAGCAGAGCAAATCTTTTCTTATATCCTGTTTTGCCTAAGAAGAGTTGTCGGGAAAAGAACTCGACAAATGCGATCCATGGTGGAGGGTATATAAGATTCGGCCCGGCCGAACTTAGCACGCTTTTACTTGTTTTTGTTCATTAATCTATGTGATATATTTGTTTAATTAAACTTGAATTACTAGATATGAATTGCTAAGCAGTTTTAAATAATTTCCGCGAAAATTAAATAGTGTGGTCAAAGATTATGTGGGCTGACAGATTTAAATGATAGTCGGCAAGGTAAGCCGGACAAGGTAGGGCGGGACACCTAACTACATTTCGGTTATATAAAATGGTCATCGTTAACTTTTTTTTAACTACCTACATCTTATTTGTTTTTGTAATTGACCGAGGTTTGTCTCTTTTAGCAAGAACACCCCCAGTGCCCTGAGCATGGCCGAGACTATAGGTAGCAAACGCGGGAAAAAGACAGAATCTATTTGATGAGGGTCGTTACACTATCTATACAGATTTTGGTGAAGCATTTAATAAAGTCATTTAATAAAGTCAAGTCAAAAGGAAAATTATATTATTATACCCTCCACCATAAGATGGGGGGTATACTAATTTCGTCATTCTGTTTGTAACTACTCGAAATATTCGTCTGAGACCCCATAAAGTATATATATTCTTGATCGTCGTGACATTTTATGTCGATCTAGCCATGTCCGTCCGTCTGTCCGTCCGTCCGTCCGTCTGTCTGTCGAAAGCACGCTAACTTCCGAAGGAGTAAAGCTAGCCGCTTGAAATTTTGCACAAATACTTCTTATTAGTGTAGGTCGGTTGGTATTGTAAATGGGCCATATCGGTCCATGTTTTGATATAGCTGCCATATAAACCAATCTTGGGTCTTGACTTCTTGAGCCTGTAGAGTGCGCAATTCTTATCCGATTGGAACGAAATTTTGCATGACGTGTTCTGCTATGATATCCAACAACTGTGCCAAGTATGGTTCAAATCGGTCCATAACCTGATATAGCTGCCATATAAACCGATCTTGGGTCTTGACTTCTTGAGCCTCTAGCGTGCGCAATTCTTATCCGATCAGAATGAAATTTTGCACAACGTGTTTTGTTATGATATCCAACAACTATGCCAAGTATGGTTCGAATCGGTTTATAACCTGATATAGCTGCCATATAAACCGATCTTGGGTCTTGACTTCTTGAGCCTCTAGAGTGCGCAATTCTTATCCGATTGAAATGAAATTTTGCACGACGTGTTTTCTTATCATATCCAACAACAGTGCCAAGTATGGTTCAAATCGGTCTATAACCTGATATAGCTACCATATAAACCGATCTTGGGTCTTGACTTCTTGAGCCTCTAGAGTGCGCAATTCTTATCCGATTGGAATGGAATTTCGCACGACGTGTTTTGTTATGATACCCAACAACTGTGCCAAGTATGGTTCTAATCGGTTCATAACCTGATATAGCTGCCATATAAACCGATCTTGGGTCTTGACTTCTTGACCCTCTAGAGGGCACAATTCTTATCCGATTTGAATGAATTTTTGCACGAAGTATTTCGTTATGATATCCAACAACTGTGCCAAGTATGGTTCAAATCGGTTTATAAACTGATATAGCTGTCATATAAACAGATCTGGGGATTTGATTTCTTGAGCTTCTAGAGGGCGCAATTTCTATCCGATTTGGCTGAAATTTTGCATGACGTATTTTATTTTTACTTTCAACAACTGGATCAAATAAGGTTCAAATCGGTTCATAACCTGATATAGCTGCCATATAAACCGATCTGGGATCTTGACTTCTTGACCCCTAGAGGTCGCAATTATTATCCGATTTGCCTGAAATTTTGTACGTTGGATCCTCTCATGACCATCAACAAACGTGTTTATTATGGTCTGAATCGGTCTATAGCCCGATACAGATCCCATATAAATCGTTCTCTCTATTTTACTTCGGGAGCCCCAATGGGCGCAATTCTTAACGTAACATATAATATAATTTTGGTCCGAACCGGACCATATCTTGATATCGTTTTAATAGCAGAGTAACTCTTTTCTTATATCCTTTTTTGCCTAGAAGAGATGCCGGGAAAAGAACTTGACAAATGCGATCCATGGTGGAGGGTATATAAGATTCGGCCCGGCCGAACTTAGCACGCTTTTACTTGTTTTTAAATTCTTAGGTTAACACATTTGTAAATATATTGTTATTAGTCTGTAGGGGTATTTATTATCTATAGACTTAATTAAAAAAAAAGACTGTACGGCGGACGACTCATCAAATCGATGTTTTGAGTGCTCAAAAATGCAGTTGTTTCCTATTTTTGGAGAATTTCTTTCGACCATTCGGTACGATCCTTTTTTGAGCGATTGACAAATTGTGTGGGATCCAACGCGGACAAATTTTTTTGACGATCAAATGGTTCCACTAATGCCAAAGTTTGTCTCAATCTCATGATAGGTCATATGACGATTTGCAAGATCAGTTGGCGAACAGCATCAATGGTTTTTGGAATAACAACTGATTTTGGACGACCATTACGAAATTCGTCTTAGAGTGAACTACGACCTCGGTCGAATTCACCATACCATCGATAAACACTGGTCCTTGATGGAGCTTCATAGCCCAAAATTTAATTAAGTTCATCGATGCACTGCTGTTGAGTTAATCCACGTCGAATGTTGTAAAAAATAATCGCACGAAAATGTTCACCATTTAACTCAATTTTTTGGATGAGATGAATCTTTTAAGTTACTGTAAACAACACAAAAATCGTTAGAAACGTTCTGAGTACATATAGCCTCAAAAATGTCAAGCTTTACGATAGAGCTGTCAGTTAGCAGATTGCAACACAAGGGTTGTCCAATCCTGAAATATAAAAGGCAACCCTCGTATTTATGTCATGGGACCAACAATTTATCCACCTCAACAAATTTTTTAGTCTCTTAGGACTCGGTTCAGCCGATACTGGTCTAGGGATTGGATCAGTGTTAACATATGCATGCTGTTTGAATTTGAGCAGTTCGCTGGATGTCTTACTCTTTATCATCGCGCCCACATTACGTTTCATGTTTGTGTTGAGTAGAAAGGTCGTAAGACTTCTAGGTCTGCAAGCCATTGGTGTAGCATAATTTGCCATGCAGGGCTTGCAAGTGCTAGGCACGCTGTAAGAAAAGGGGTCAGATGGGGAGTCAGATAGTCTACCTCCTTCTGTAGTAATGCCAGAAATATTCCAACAGATCGGGGTGATTGGTTTGAAGCTCCTCAACGATTCCTTCATCATAAATTCTCTTATGATAAGCCTTCGATCAATCCCATTATTCCAAGATTCCGGTGTCTCCGTGACGTGTGTGATACACATGCTTCCGCTTTTTTAGGAAATGCTCTGTTATAAAGTCTGCTGACCTCTTTCCCATAATTGCGAATCTCTCCCGTCATTCAGGGGTCTTCTTGGGCTGATTTCCTTTCTCGAAGAGGACAACTTTTTTCGAAAGACCCCACAGTTGCAGTCGAAATCTTGCGACATTGTCCCTAATGTCTTCTAAGCTTGGTCAATTTAAATTATCTTGTCCAAGTCTTCTTATGAGTAGTCTTCCGAATTTTTTCCAGTTGGTTTTCAACTTAGCATGCAAGCTTACTGGATTCGGCGCAGGCCCAGCTTTTCTAAACATAATATAGAGATTGTCAGAGAAGGAGTGCTCAATGGAGACCATCCAATCCTGAACATCATCGATTACGCCAAACGCCTGGGCTCAAGGTCCGGTGTGAACATAAATAAAAATTTTTCAGCGGTGGTTATTACCTTTCAAATGATGCGACTTTTGTAAGAGATGTAGCCATGTTAAAACTTTTCTCACAAGTGGCGTAGCTAAGCGGTACGTCGTTGTACCCAGCATAAAAGGGGGCTCCCTATATCGTTGAGCTTACACTTGAATAGGACTGCACTTTCTGATAGGAGAGAATTATTCCCTTTTCCACACTGGAATGTTCATGGGAAAATATGTATGTATGAATTTTGCTCTTGCTAATTGTCTCCATCAGAACGTGTGTAGCCGTCTGACTCCGTGGAAGGTTTATCTGGATGACCCCAGTCATTGGTCCTCCAGTAAATGGATTTCTTGGGAGTTGGTGATGGTCTCATCGTCGGTTCCCTGTTTGTTAGGCAGTATAGAGTCGCACGCCATTGCACCTCCTTATGTCTCAATATGAGGATCTTTGCCTATCCCAGTCTTCCCAAAATTGAAAAAGACGGCATTTGTCCATACTACGGCAAGGCATAAGTTGTAGCATATAACTGGTAAATGGATGGTTGATGTTAATTTGGAAGATTATTGATTGCCATGCACGCTTAGCATCCGGCCCTATTGCTCGTCGGAAGGGGGGATTCGAAGTGCCTCAATGTCCCGATACCATCTTGCCACAAAAAAATGTTTGCGTGCATATCGAATACATTTAATAAAAAAGAGAATAAAATTAATAACATTGGGAAGTGATAGGAAGAACCGGTTATAGGGAAGCGGAAAGAATATTGGACAAAGTGTCTGTCATTTAACAGAAAGAAAAGGGATATGATCAAGGTAACGGAGTCGTCTAAATATTTCAAAGCATCCTGATGTTGTGTTGCTTCATGTGCCCTCCCTGTCATGGTTGCCACATAAATGTATTCTAATCTGTACCAGATGTGTTACAACCCCTAAAATTTTCGCAAAAAACCTTGCCTACATGTAAAGGTTAGCATTCTGGTTAGCTTTTCGGCGAAACGTTGGCTAAAAATAGCCGGAAAAGTAGTAATATGCGGGAAAAAAAAATTATAGTGGCAACACTTAAAACTATTGTTGGCATCATTTTTGTTTTTTGTTTTATTGGTTTCAGTGTTTCGTTTTTCTTTGTTTGTGTGAGAAAAAATATATAAAATAGAGAGAACAAGTAACAGCGTGCTAAGTTCGGCCGGGCCGAATCTTATATACCCTCCACCATGGATCGCATTTGTCGAGTTCTTTTCCTGGCATCTCTTCTTAGGCAAAAAAGGATATAAGAAAAGAGTTGCTCTGCTATTAAAACGATATCAAGATATGGTCCGGTTCGGACCACAATTAAATTATATGTTGGAGACCTGTGTAAAATTTCAGCCAATTCGCATAAGAACTGCGCCCATTGGGGCTCACGAAGTAAAATAGAGAGAACGATTTTTATGGGATCTGTATCGGGCTATAAACCGATTCAGACCATAAAAAACACGTTTGTTGATGGTGATGAGAGGATCCGTCGTACAAAATTTCAGGCATATCGGATAATAATTGCGACTTCTAGGGGTCAAGAAGTCAAGATCCCAGATCGGTTTATATAGCAGATATATCAGGTTATGAACCGATTTGAACCTTATTTGACACAGTTGTTGAAAGTAAAAATAAAATACGTCATGCAAAATTTCAGCCAAATCGGATAGGAATTGCGCCCTCTAGAAGCACAAGAAGTCAAATCCCCAGATCTGTTTATATGACAGCTATATCAGGTTATGAACCGATTTGAACCATACTTGGCACAGTTTTTGGATATCGTAACAAAATACTACGTGCCAAAATTCATTCAAATTGGCTAAGAATTGCGCACTCTAGAGGCTCAAGAAGTCAAGACCCAAGATCGGTTTATATGACAGCTATATCAGGTTATCGACCGATTTAAACCATACTAGGCAAAGTTGTTGGGTATCATAACAAAACACGTCGTGCGAAATTCCATTGCATTCGGATAAGAATTGCGCCCTCTAGAGGCTCAAGAAGTCAAGACCCAAGACCGGTTTATATGGCAGCTATATCAGGCTATGGGCCGATTTGAACCATACTTGGCACAGTTGTTGGGTATCATAACAAAACACGTCGTGCAAAATTTCATTCTCATCGGATAAGAATTGCGCACGCTAGCGGCTCAAGAAGTCAAGACCCAAAATCGGTTTATATAGCAGCTATATCAGGTTATAGACCGATTTGAACCATACTTGGCACAGTTGTTGGATATCATAACAAAACACGTCGTGCAAAATTTCATTCTCATCGGATAAGAATTGCGCACGCTAGAGGCTCAAGAATTCAAGAAGTCAAGACCCAAGATCGGTTTATATGGCAGCTATATCAGGTTATGGACCGATATGGCCCATTTACAATACCATCCGACCTATACTAATAAGAAGTATTTGTGCAAAATTTAAAGCGGCTAGCTAAACTCCTTCAGAAGTTAGCGTGCTTTCGACAGACAGACGGACGGACGGACGGACATGGCTAGATCGACATAAAATGTCATGACGATCAAGAATATATATACTTTATGGGGTCTCAGACGAATATTTCGAGTAGTTACAAACAGAATGACGAAATTAGTATACCCCCCATCTTATGGTGGAGGGTATAAAAATAAGTGCAAATAAAGAAACGTGTTTTGTGTTGGAAATAAAAACATTGAACTGCTGTCAAATTTCGCTTGCGAAACAATTGAAAATTTTGTATATGACTTATGTTAGGCTTTTCGACATGCCTAACATAAGTCATAAGTCATGCCTAACATAAGTCAGCGGTGGTTATCCCCTCCTAATGCTGGCGACATTTGTGAGGTACTTTGTCATGTAAAAAACTTCTCCCCAAAGAGGGGTTGCCTAACATAATTCACTGTTCCAAATTCGAGCAAAATTGGATAATAAATGTGAATTTTTTTGGCCAACATGCGTTCCGTCGCGATTTTCTGCCCCAACCCTTGATAAAGACAGTCAGCAATGTGCGTTGGCGGATGTCAATCTATTTCACCAGGTCGAGCTGCGCGCATTCCCAGGGAGTGCAGATACTTTCTGCATGCTTTTGACTGTATCAATGCATAATGCTGACTCAAAGCGCTGCGTCAAGAAGTTCACTATGTACTCAGCTCATAATGAGAATGGGTGGACCCTCTTCAGAGTTCCACACATGCTCGAAAATCCATTCGTTAACCAAATTCTCTTCTTGGACCCATAATGTGGTGGAATCTTACCGAATGCACTGCCTATATTAATAACTATATAAATTAGCTCATCGCGGTTGTGCTTCCTTGCGACTCTGGCGTAAGAGGGCGACCATCTTCCCCTTCCGTGATGGCTGTGGCATCAACTGATATTGCAAATCGTCAAATGACCTATCGTGAGATTGAGACAAATTTAGGCATTAGTGGGACCAGCGTACATTCAACATTGCATGAATATTTGATCGTCAAAAAAATTTGTCCGCGTTGGATCCCACACAATTTGTCAATCGCTCAAAAAAGGATCGTACCGATTGGTCGAAAGAAATTCTCCAAAAATAGGAAACAACTGCATTTTTGAGCACTCAAATCATCGATTTAATGAGTCATCCGCAGTACAGTTTTTTTTTATTTAAATCTATAGATAATAAATACCCCTACAGACTAATAACAATATATTTTCAAATGTATTAACCTAAGAATTTAAAAATAATATAATTTTCCTTTTTAAACATCGATCTCGATTCTCAAATAGATCTATTATATCTTTCAGTTGATTAAATTGATAACATAGGTGCCGAAAAGGATCATTATTGGTATAGTTGGTTTTGTAATCAGAAATTTTTAAAAGATCAAAATATCTGGTAGGTCTGATAGGAACGTTAAAGAAAATTCGACTCAAAAGTAAGCAGGAATCTACTTGACCATGAATTAATTTAGTCAAAAACGTAATGTTTTGCATGGTTATACGACTTTGTAATGTAGGAAGCTTTATAAGATTTAATCGGTACTCATACGAAAGTAATGAACTTCTGTCCCACCCATTTCGACAGAGACAAAATAATAGAAATTGTTTTTGAACCGATTCTATCAAATCAGAATGAATGTTGTAGTACTGAGTTTTTCGTCACAGAGAAATCGTTAAGTTCTTTACTCCAGCGTTTCATAAAGCCAAGAGCACTAAGTGTTTTATTTACAACCATTGGGAAGTGTTGACGGAAGTTTATGCGTTGGTCTAGAAGCAATCCAAGGCCTTTAAGCTATGGACTACTTCAAGTTGATTGAAACCCAAAAAGTAGCTAGTTTTAATAGAGGTCATTCTTGAAAATGATATGTGCTTGCATTTGAAAATATTAAGTTCCACAAAGTACTGGTTGCACCATTCGTAAAGAGTATCAAGGTCATACTGAAGATAACACTGTTCATCAGAGTCTCTCGTTGATCTGAAGATCTTTACATCATCTGGATACATCAAGATATTCGAGTGCTTTAAAGTAATAGGGAGATCGTTTATGAACAAACAAAACAGCCCAAGATAACTACCCTGTGGAACACCTGAAGAGACAGCAATTGATTTGGAAACTGCAGTACCAAATTTAACTCTTTGAGTACGTCCAGTCAGATATGATCTGATCCACTTTAGTAAAGATGGACTGAAACCAATAAGGTCTATTTTGTGGTTGACTTTATTAAATGCTTCACCAAAATCTGTATAGATAGTGTAACGACCCTCATCAAACAGATTCTGTCTTTTTCCCGCGTTTGCTACCTATTGTCTCGGCCATGCTCAGGGCACTGGGGGTGTTCTTCCTAAAAGAGACAAACCTCGGTCAATTACAAAAACAAATAAGATGTAGGTAGGTAAAAAAAAGTTAACGATGACCATTTTATATAACCGAAATGTAGTTAGGTGTCCCGCCCTACCTTGTTCGCCCTACCTTGCCGACTATCATTTAAATCTGTCAGCCCACATAATCTTTGACCAGACTATTTCATTTTCGCGGAAATTATTTAAAACTGCTTAGCAATTCATGTCTACTAATTCAAGTTTAATAAACATATATATCACATAGATTAGTGAACAAAAAATAAATAATAAAATGGTGGGAAAAATATGTTTTCTAACAAAATTCTTATAAGTGATATATGTAAGTTTATGATAAGTTATAAGTGTATGTTATTAATTAATGTTAAAAATTTTAGATAGTAAAAATGAAATTAATTATATGTTAATATTTGTGTCAGTGTAGCATTGTACAAAAATATAGGTATACTCAAGGGTTTTACCTCCAAACATTGACAAGCGCTTGTAAATATTGATGAGGGGTCCAAAACCTTTTCTTGAAATATATAGATGTGATGTTTGACAAAACGATGTAGTTGGTAAAGTTAATGTATGTAATAACATTAATGGGTTAAATCAGTTTATAAGACGCAAAAAAAATTTAGCTTTTGAGAGTGATGAAAATATTCTGAAAGATCTTTGGTCGACATCAATCAGCATAGATTTTTGCACAGCTCAGAATTCTAAAACGTCACAAGATAATTTAAATTGCCCAAGCTTAGAAGATATTAGGTACAATGTCGACCAGATTACGACTGCAACTGTGGGGTCTTTCGAAAAAAGTTGTCCTTTTCGAGAAAGGAAATTAGCCCAAAACAACTAAAAGCGTGCTAAGTTCGGCCGGGCCGAATCTTATATACCCTCCACCATGGATCTGTGTAAAATGTCAGTCAATTCGAATAAGAATTGCGCCCTTTGGGGGCTCAATAAGTAAAATAGAGAGATCGATTTATACGGGAGCTATATCGGGCTATAGACCGATTCAGACCACGTATGTTGATGGTCATGAGAGAATCCGTCGTTCAAAATTTCAAGCAAATCGGATAATAATTGCGACCTCTAGAGGCTATAGAAGTCAAGATCCCAGATCGGTTTATATGACAGCTATATCAGGTTATGAATCGATTTCAACCATACTTGGCGCAGCTGTTGGATATAATAACAAAACACGTCGTGCGAAATTCCATTCCAATCGGATAAGAATTGCGCACTCTAGAGGCTCAAGAAGACAAGACCCAAGATCGGCTTATATGGCAGCTATATCAGGTTATGAACCGATTTGAACCATACTTGGCACAGTTGTTGGGTATCATAACAAAACACGTCGTCCGAAATTCCATTCCAATCGGATAAGAATTGCGCACTCTAGAGGCTCAAGAAGTCAAGACCAAAATGGCAATTATATATTTGATTAAAGTTCATTCTAAGTTTTATTAAAAATGCATTTACTTTCTTTTAAAAAATCCGCAATTACTTTTTAGGCAATCCAATATATCAGGTTATGAACCGATTTGAACCTTCTTTGATATAGTTGTTGAAAGTAAGAATAAAATACTTAATGAAAATTTTCAACCAAATCGGATAGGAATTGCGCCCTCTAGAAGCTCAAGAAGCCAAGTCCCCAGACCTGTTTATATGACAGCTATATCAGGTTATAGACCGATTTGAACCATAATTGGCACAGTTATTTGATATGATAACAAAACACGTCGTGCAAAATTTCATTCCAATCGGATAAGAATTGCGCACTCTAGAGTCTCAAGAAGTCAAGACCCAAGATCGGTTTATATGGCAGCTATATCAGGACCATACATGGCACAGTTGTTGGATATCATAACAAAACACGTCGTGCAAAATTTCATTCTAATCGGATAAGAATTGCGCACTCTAGAGGCCTAAGAAGTCGAGACCCAAGATCGGTTTATATGGCACTATATCAGGTTATGAACCGAAATGAACCATACTTGGCACAGTTGTTGGATATCATAACAAAACACGTCGTGCAAAATTTCATTCCAATCGGATAAGAATTGCGCACTCTAGAGGCTCAAGAAGTCAAGACCCAAGATCGGTTTATATGGCAGCTATATCGAAACATGGACCGATATGGCCCATTTACAATACCAACCGACCTACACTAATAAGAAGTATTTGTGCAAATTTCATGCGGCTAGCTTTACTCCTTCGGAAGTTAGCGTACTTTCGACAGACATACGGACGGACGGACATGGCTAGATCGACATAAAATGTCACGACGATCAAGAATATATATACTTTATGGGGTCTCAGACTAATATTTCGAGTAGTTACAATCAGAATGACGAAATTAGTATACCCCCCATCTTATGGTGGAGGGTATAAAAAGGCGCAGCGGGGTGGCTATTATATATATATTTATAAACTTTGGAACAAGAGACAAGTTTCCTATCCTTTCTATGACAAATATTAATTTGTCATAGAGGTGTTTAGGTGCTTGCTTCTAAATGATTTTATGTAAGAATATTGATTTATATTGATATCCAGTCTCGCAAACTAAATCTTTCATAATTGTGAATAACAATCACTTTCGATTTCTGTGAGTTCAGAAATAAACCGTTTGCTCTAGCCCACTTATAGGCACAGAAAAGGTCCTCGTTGAGTTTTGCAATCACTAAGGAATAAGTGAACGTCATCAGCATACATTTACATACAAGGATTTGGAAAAAAGGAGCGGACCAATTATTGAACCTTGTGGAACTCCCTTGGGCACAAGAATTGGTTTGATATTGAATCCCCTACGTAGGCTGACTGTTGCCTATTACTAAGATATGATTCAACCAATTCGATGGAAGTATCGCAAAAATTGAAAAATCTTCTGAGCTCATATATGAGTTATGATGAACCGAGTTGAGAGCCTCGAATGATCTAGTAGGACGAGAAAACTAACATTGTCATCATCAGTTTCACTTAAAAATTGATTCCGAAACTTCAATTAATGCACTAGTTGCCTATG
The DNA here is from genome assembly GCF_963082655.1 of Stomoxys calcitrans. NCBI lineage: Eukaryota > Metazoa > Arthropoda > Insecta > Diptera > Muscidae > Stomoxys > Stomoxys calcitrans. The sequence goes on along the minus strand of NC_081552.1, from coordinate 126,408,183 downwards.
ATGGGAGCGAAACCCGGATTGTCTATCGGAAAACAAAGATGCGGACATTTGTTTATGCAAAATCTTCTCGAAAACATTTGAGAGGTAACATTATATAGAAATCGGACGGAAATCACTATTCGATTTCGGAATTGGGATTATCAGTGCATATCCGACTATTTGCAAAAGACCAAATTCCAAATAGTAGGATATGCACTGAAGATTAGAATTGAATTAAAAAAATGAGTAAAATAAGGTAGAAGGTAAGGAACTAATATTTTAATGAATCTTGGGTCAATGTTATCCAGACCAATAGGTCCCCGTTACGAATAAATTTGATAGTAGTGGAATTAAACCAAGGCTTAGTATCCAATTTCTTCTTAGTCCGAATGGGGACTGTTGCATCATAGATATGTCCAATGTTATCTTGAACATAGCTACATATCTCGTCGATAGATACATATGAGCATATGTCCCATTCAAAAGACTTCTTGAATCTTTTCATCTAAGGCAGAATAGTCAAAATTGTTAAAGTCGCGGTACAAAAACCTCTCCCCTATCTTTGACACAGTGAAATTGTAAGCTAGATAAATCAAATCATCTCTCGAGAAACAAGGGGCAGATATTTGGCCATAGTGCAAAATATTAGAAGTATTATTCACAAAGAACATATCCAAAAACAAAGAACATATCTCATTTCTTTGAGAACCGAGCTGATTTATCGGATGTGAACATTTGTAAGTTGTAAGGCTTTTTTAAAGCGATCTGGATAGTTCAACGGCAGGATGTAGAAGGCATCGTCCTTCTTCTGCTCCTGTGGTATCACTATCAATGAAAACGGCTAAGTGAGTCTGATGGCAGACTGTCATCTAAAGCTAAACTAATCTAACCCTCTCAAATTGGGATAAGTAACATCTTGGAATTGGGTATAGCATCGGGGGTAGCAAAGCGACCGGGGTATGCTAGTCTTATATATAAAATTCAATTTTTGTTTGTTTGTAGATTTGATTGTTTGTTTGTATGTTTGTGTGTTCCTTATAGACTCAGAAACGGCAAAACCGATTTTCTTTAAATTTTCACAGATGGTGCATAATGACCCCGTGGTGAAAATAGGGTACTAAATTTTTTGACATTTGAAGGGGGGGCGGACCCACCACCTTACCCTAATTTTCGGAAACGCCAGATCTCGGAGATGGGTGGTGCGATTTAAGCGAAATTTTGTGTTCTCTCATATAGCACCCTAAAAGTAAAAATTTGGTATCCAAATTTGGGATGGGGTAATTAGGGGCTGACCCCCACCCTAAAACATACCAAACATATATTTAAGCCAATCACGACAATATGGGACTCAAATGAAATGTATTTAGGATAAGAAAACGTATCTGATATCCAAATGTCAGACCAAGTATTAGGAGGATCACCCCAAACACCCCTAAATCGGACATATTTACCGACCATGGCAATATGGGACTCAAATGAAAGGTATTTGCGAGTAGAATACGAATCTGATATCCAAATGTGGTACCACGTTTCTAGGGGTTCACCCCTTCCCCAAAACACCCCCCAAACTGAACTTATTTACTGACCATGGGAATATGGGGCTTAAATTAAAGGTATTTAAATGTAGAATACGAATCTGATATCGAAATATTGAACCAAGTGTTTTGGGGGCCGCCTCTCACCAAAAACATCCCCCAAAGGGGACAAATTTACGACCATAGCAATATACGGCTTAAATGAAAGGTCTTTGGGAGTAAAGCATGACTTTGATATTAATATCCGGGAAAAGTGTCAATGGGGCCACCTACCACAACACCACCCAAATAGTAAGTATTTTCTGACTATTGCAATATGAGGCTCAAATAAGAGGGTTTTTAAAGTGGAACACGAATCCGATGTATATTTTCAACATTAGGGACCAACTGTCTAGGGGACATCCCACCACCATAACAACCCCCAAATAGGACGTATTTTCTCACCAAGACAGTTTGGGTTCTAAAGAGAGTGGAGCTAAATATTTATAGTTTTTAGGGCCAATACCCCAAACCGGCAATATATGCTGACTTTTGCATTAAAGAGTTTAAATGAGATTAGATAACGAATTTGATATCCAATTTTGAGGGTAATGGCAATATGGGGTTCAAATATATGATATATAGATACATGAGAATAGAGCACGTTGCTGATATATTTTCCGGGCTTAGTATTTGGGGGACCACCCCAATCCCCAAAACACCCCTAAATCGTGCATATTTACCGACCATGTCAATGTGGAGTTTAAATGAAAGGTATTGGGGGGTAGAGCAAGAATTGATACCCACTTTCGGGGCCAATTTTCTGGGGGTCTACCCCTTTCTCAAAATACCCCACAAATAGCAATTTTTTACTGACCATCGCAATATGGGACTCAAATAAAGTTATTTGGGAGTAGAATACGAATTTGATATCCAAATGAAGGACCATATATTTGTTTAACTTTTTAGCCAAGCGATATACTATTTTCGTAGCATGGTATTTAACTAAAAGATCTTTAATTATCGAAAATAAATATTTCAAGGAAACTTTTGTTCCATGTAAAGTAAAAGAAGGCGCAGCGGAGCAGGCCCGGGTCAGCTAGTTTAATATATAAGATAAGCACACCACCGGCCGCTTTGCTAGCCCTGATGCTACATCCCATTCCAAGGTATTAGGTTAGGTTTAAATGGCAGCCTGTCATCAGACTCACTTAGACGTTTTTGTCTATTTTGATACCACATGAACAGAAGAAGGAAGATGCCTTCTAGTTCCTACCGTTGAACCATCCAGATCGCTTTAAAAAGTCCAATGAGTTGCGAATGTTCACGTGCAATAAATCCGACAGGTTCTCAAAGAACTGAGAACCTAAAGTGGAACTCCTTCTGACTGCTAGTGCGGAACACACACACAGAAGGTGTTCTATAGTCTCTTTTTTTCGATTAGACTGTGACCTGCCATGACGGACACAATGACTAAGATGTCTGTTCTAGCCAATGACAGCAAAGGGGTAAACCTCTTCAAGTGTAGATAAGGCCACATAGTTTTGGAATTCTCAAAGCCCCCCTTTTGTGACTATATATCAGTGGTGGTCCATCGGGCCTGGTCCTGACAACTTAGATTACATATCGCTAGAGGCATACCCACAGATTCCAGTTTCCCTGGAATATGTAGGTTAGTTCCTAGTCTCGCAAGCTCGTCCGCTTTACAATTCCCTGGGATATATTTGTGGCCCGGCACCCAGAACAGGTGAATTTTGCACTATTCTGCCATCCCGCTGAGAGATCTGCGACAGTCGAGGGTGGTTTTTGTGTTCAGAAATACGTTCTCCAGGAATTTAATGGTTGTCTGAGAAGATATTTATGCCAATCGCAGTAATGACATTATACCTTAGCCATTCCACCACTTCCTTAATTGCAAGTATCTATGCTTGATACACACTGCAGTGGCCGGGCAAACTTTTCGATATGACCAGTTCCAGATCTTAAGAACACACCCCAAAGCCTACCTGGTCGTTTAGTTTGGAACCACCCGTATAGAAGTCTATGTAACTTCCGTTATCAGGGATATCGTAGTTCCAATCGGTTTTATCATTAATAGTGCTACAGTAATATTTATCAAAAAGCGGCTCAGGTAGGGTATTATTCACACTGCCTAGAACGTCGTCATTGTATCAAGGATAACACAGTGTCCGTTGCCGATGGGAAATGGGAACGATGGGAAACACAAACAATCTATCCTTTGGATCCGGTTAAGTAGTAAGCAGTAGGTGGACTTTTGAAGCGCCGTCCGCCAGACCACAACATCATATAGCATTGTAAGTCTGACAACTGCAGTATATACTCAATGCATGACACGCGGTCTAAACCCCCAACTTTTGCCAATGGCTTTCTTGTCGGTGTATAGGACAAGAGTTGCCTTTCTTGCTCTTACCAACATGTTGGATTTTTAGTTAAATTTCCTGTCCAGCAAAACACACAGGTATTTTGTGCTTTTTGTAAATGGAACATTCTCTCCTCCCTAGGAGACAGGTTCCACTGTAGGCAACTTGTTTCTCCTGCTGAATTCCTGTGGTCAAGACCATAGTCAAGACCATAGTCAGCCTCGTCTTCTGATTCCACCAGGAGTTCATCCTCACAAGATTCGTTAGATCTTGTCATGATGAGCTTGTGTACGCATTCAGGGGCAGGTGAGAAAGCTGTGGAACCACTCTTCCTTAGGACAATGGACACTTGCGGAGTTGACGGTTTTACTTTCTGCTGCTGGAAACCTCACCCACATTGAGCTTGTCGGTCTCGTTTTGATCATGGCAGGGAGATTTTCAGTTGATAGTTCCTCAAGCAAGTGTTCAGAAACAACTGCTGAATCTTGAATCCGTAGAATGAAACTCCTTCAGACTTGTTGAGGTCGGAGAGACAGCTGGTGTTTACTAAGAATACTGCATGTCTCCGGTCACCATCGGCCTCATCCAATCTTCCAGTCGGCGGTTGTAAGGGATTGAGATTATATTCCCTTGGTCTTCCAAGTATGGATTCAGGATCTGAGGGAATCCTCGGTATCCAAGCATGCGCCATTAGTCGAGAAGGAATATCATCCATCTTGCCTAAATCTAGTGTTGCACCTGGCCAGATCTTATCAATCTTTTTTAGCACACAACGATACATTTCGATTAAGCGTTGATCCCTGAAGGCAATTAGTCTGTATCGGTCCCGCTATCAGCCTGCTTCGTCACAAACTAGAGGAGACCCAGAAAATTCCGCAAGGACATCGGAGTATACTGATGACAGTCCATTGACTATCCCACTCCAATTATTCCTAGTTATGCAGTCCTGTTCTTCTCCCTTGTCGACAACTGCCATCACCACACTGTCCCTTGCGACATTAGCAAAGGTTCTGGACCCATACTATTGTTCGCCCTAGTTCTTTTAGGAATGGGATGCCCTCCAGGTGACCGCAGTCTTTTAGCTGACTGCAGTGCGAACTTTGGGGTGGCCTATGCTGCGAATGCCCAAGCGCAATTTAGGGAGTCTTTCTCCCTATTAGTGAGAGTCTGAGGATCATTCGCACCAAGCTTCTCATTGAACCTGTGAGCGATGCGCATTCTATTATTCCAACCTCGTAAAGAGCGTATTGGTTTGCCGGGGAAGGCCGATGGCCCAGGCAAATTATAGGCATGTGAAGACAGAATAAGATTCAAAAATCAATGACCCATTACGTTTTAGGACTTAATGTACGAATTTCTCAAAAATCTTCTAGTCGCCCGCTTTATAATGTTAAGTTGTATGTAAATGCATGCTAATTTTGAGAGCTGTAGCTCAATTTGTAAAGAAAGCTGCATTTTGTACGTTTTAGTACCTTAAAGTACGAATTTAAAAAACAATCTTCTAGTCGCCCAGTACATACTTTAAGGAAATACCTCTAGACCAAATTTCAGAGCTGTAGCTAAATCTGTAAGGAAAGTCCCATTTTGTACGTTTTATTACCCAAATACACGATTTTAAAAAAATCTCTTGGTTGCAGAATCTATACTATAAAGCTGTAATTGTATCCCAAATTAAATAAAGAATCATATGGTACGTCAAAGTACCTAAATTTACGGATTTCAAAAATCCGCAAGGTTTACATGCATCCTTATTAGGTACTAAAACGTACAAAATGGTATTTACTTTACGGATTGAGCTAAATCTATTAAAATAGTTTTAGTACCTAAATGTACGAATTTCAAAAATGTATTGCCTAGTTGTACCAGTATCCGAAATTTTAGAGTTGTTGTTCAGTCTGTAAATACAGTACTATTTTAGTACCTATATATACAAATTTCATAAATATGTTCTGACGCCCATCATGTACTGTCAAGGTGTCATGTATCTCAAATTTCAGAGTTCTAGCTCAATCTGTAAAAAAGTACCAAATAGTACAAATTACAGCACTTAAATACGCCATTCTTTTACCACATTATTTAGTTTAATATGTCACCATTCACTGTAAAAGTTAATAAGCTATTTCATACTATACAGTACTATTTGGTATCAAAATGTACGATTTGTAAAACAAAAACATTTACGCCGAAAGGAAAATGCTTCATCGCATCAATGAACGCGTTTCATTAGTGTGATTTCATTAATTCAATGAATATGTTCATAAATATAAAGAAATTTGTTATTTATGCAATGAAAAGTTTCATTACTGTAGATTAAATTAATGAAATGGAATTCATTGATGGAATGCATATATATTTTCTAAAATAAAAGTAAATTATATGAATATTGCAATAATGATATGTACTAATATGCACCCTAAAACAATATAGAATAAATTAAAAAAAAAAAAATTTAAAAAAATTAAAAATTTAATGTTTATAATTGGACAACAAAACAATGAAAATGATTCCATTACCTTAATTACGAATTTCATTACACAATTCGTAAGAAAATAAGTACTTGCACACCAATGTTCGAATCCACCGGCCAGTCAAAAAAATTTAATTTTCTTTTCTTTAATTTATTTTATTTTTAGAAAATTCGGCATAAAAAAATATGTATTTCGTATTAAAGAAAATTTAATTAATTATTATCTCTTTTTTGTAAATTTAATTAATTGAGACACTTATTGCTGGGTAGTCAAATTTATTGAGTTATTTCATCATAAGGAAGATGATGTCAGTAGGCTAGAAACGCGTGCAAGACTACCAAACATGAGATCATGTGTTCAAATCACGGCGTCGGCTAAACTGTGTCTAGGGTATTAGTAGAGAGAGTGACAAAAAAAGAGACAGAGAGAACAAAGAAAATAAATTATTATTGGAAAAGAATATTAGAAGAAAATAAAATATTTTCTATTGATTGAATGAAACTTGTTTCATTTATGCAATGAAGCTCTACGTTGGTTCCAAAACATTGACAAATTTTATTGCATTAATGTAAGAGTTTATTCCGGTTACGAAGCATTTTCTTTCACTGTAGTCACTCTACGTCTATTTCTTATTTGTACCTTCATGTCAAATTTCAGAGCTCTAGCTCAATACGTCAAGATAGTACGAAATGTACCAAATGGGGTACTAAACGCTTTCTCTCGTTTCAGTACTATTTTAAATTTAGGGTCTTAGGCCCATAAAAGCCACATTTATTATCCGATTTTGCTGAAATTCGGGACAGTGAGTTGCGTTAAGCCCTTTGACATCCTTCGTCAATTTGGCTCAGATCGGTCCAGATTTGGATATAGCTGCCATATAGACCGTTCATCCGATTTAGGGTCTAAGGCCCATAAAAGCCACATTTTTTATCCGATTTCGCTGAAAGTGAGTTGTGTTAGGCCCTTCAACATCCTTCGTCAATTTGGCTCATATCGGCCCAGATTTGGATATAGCTGCCATATAGACCGATCCTCCGATTTAGGGTCTTAGGCCCATAAAAGCCATATTTATCATCCGATTTTGCTGAAATTTGGGGCAGTGAGTTGTGTAAGGCTCTTCAACGTCCTTCGTCAATTTGGCCCAGATCGGTTCAGATTTGGATATAGCTGCCATATAGTCCGATCCTCCGATTTAGGGTCTTAGGTCCATAAAAACCACATTTATTATCCGATTTCGCTGAAATTTGAGACAGTGAGTTGTCTAAGGCCCTTCGGCTTCCTTCGTTAATTTGGCCCAGATTGGTCCAGATTTGGATATAGCTGCTATATAGACCGATCCTCCGATTAAGGGTCTTAGGCCAATAAAAACCACATTTATTATCCGATTTTGCTAAAATTTGGTACAGTGAGTTGTCTTAGGCCCTTCGACATTTTCCGTCAATTTGACCCTGATCGGTTCAGATTTGGATATAGCTGCCATATAGACCGAACTCTCGATTTAAAGTCTTGGGCCCATGAAAGGCGCATTTATTGCTCAATGTCTGCGATATTTGGGACAGTGACTTAAGTTATACCCTTTGACATACATCTGCAATATGGTACAGATCAGCCCAGACTTGGATATAGCTGCTATATAGACCGATCTCTCGGTTTTAGGTTTTGGTACCATAAAAGGCGCATTTATTGTCCGATTTCGCTGATATTTGGGACAGTGCGTTGTGCTAGACTCTTCGACATTTTTCTGCAACTCGGCCAAGTTGGTCCAGATTTTGATATAGCTGCTATATAGACCGATATCACGATTTAAAGTCTTGGTCCCATAAAAGGCGCATTTATAATCCGATTTCACTGAAATTTGACACAGGGACTTATGTTAGGCTTTTCGACATCTATGTCGTATATGGTTCAGATCGGTTTATTTTTAGATATAGCTACTAAAAAGACCAATATTTTGTTGTACACAATTGAACAACGACTTGTACTTTTTACTATTTAGTCCAAATCGGAACATATTTCGATATAACTGCTATGGGACATAAGGTATGCAATTTTCACCGGATTTTGATGGAAGGTGGTTTACATATATACCCGAGGTGGTGGGTATCCAATGTTCGGCCCGGCCGAATTTAACGCCTTTTTACTTGTTTTTCTATTTGCCTTCTTTTGTATATAAAGGTACTAGCATACGCCCTGTCGTTTCGCTCCCACCGATGATACGCCCAAAGCAAGGTATAACTGTATCCCAATTTTTAGTGTTCTAACTAAATCCGCAAAGAAAGTCGTACGTTTAATACCTAAATTTTGTACGTTTTAGTACCTAAATGTACGAATTAAAAACAAATCGACTAGTCGTTTGATATGAGTTAAGGGGTCTTTTCGAGGGTGAGGTGGTTCCCCACACACTAGGCCCTGAAAAAATATCGGCATCTTGCTCTTCTTTCAAATAATTTAAACCCCATTTTGCCATTGGTTTAAGGGAGTTTACACAATGAGGCGTCCGCCAAACTCATGACCCCAAAATAGGTTATCAAATACGTTTTCTAATCTCAAATACCTTTCATTTGAGACACATATTGGCATGGTCGAAAATTTTTTACCCTTTTAGGGGTGTTTTGGGGAAGGGGGGATGCCCTAAATACATGATCCTTCATTTGGATATCAAATTCGTATTCTACTCCCAAATACATTTATTTGAGCTCGATATTGCGATGGTCAGTAAAAAATTGGTGATTGTGGGGTATTATGGGAAAGGGGTATACCCCCAGAAAATTGGTGCCGAAAGTGGGTATCACTTCTTGCTCTACCACCCAATACCTTTCGTTTAAGCTCCACATTGACATGGTCGGTAAATATGCCCGATTTAGGAGTGTTTTGGGAATTGGGATGGTCCCCCAAACACTAAGTCCGGAAAATATATCAATAACGTGCTCTATTCTCATATATCATTTATTTGAACCCTATATTGTCATTGCCCTCAAAATTGGATATCAAATTCGTCTTCTAATCTCATTGTCTTGGTGAGCAAATACGTCCTATTTGGGGGTTGTTATGGTGGTGGGATGTCCCCTAGACAGTCGGTCCCTAATGTTGATATCAGATGTGTGGTCTACTCCCAAATACTTTAATTTGATCCCCATATTTTCCTTGTCGGTAAACGTGACCGACTTGGGGGGTGTTTCGAGGGATGGGCAGCCACTCAGTGAGTTTGCCTTGAAAATATATCGGATTCGTGTTCCATTCTAAAAACCCTCTTATTTGAGCCTCATATTGCAATAGTCAGAAAATACTTACTATTTGGGTGGTGTTGTGGGGTGGGGTGGCCCCATAGACACTACCCCCAAATATTGATATCAGATTCGTGCTCTACTACCAAAGACCTTTCATTTGAGCCCCATAAGTCAATTTGACCCAGATCGGTTCAGATTTGGATATAGCTGCCATATAGTCCGATCCTCCGATTTAGGGTCTTAGGTCCATAAAAACCACATTTATTATCCGATTTCGCTGAAATTTGAGACAGTGAGTTGTCTAAGGCCCTTCGGGTTCCTTCGTTAATTTGGCCCAGATTGGTCCAGATTTGGATATAGCTGCTATATAGACCGATCCTCCGATTAAGGGTCTTAGGCCAATAAAAACCACATTTATTATCCGATTTTGCTAAAATTTGGTACAGTGAATTGTCTTAGGCCCTTCGACATTTTCCGTCAATTTGACCCTGATCGGTTCAGATTTGGATATAGCTGCCATATAGACCGAACTCTCGATTTAAAGTCTTGGGCCCATGAAAGGCGCATTTATTGCTCAATGTCTGCGATATTTGGGACAGTGACTTAAGTTATACCCTTTGACATACATCTGCAATATGGTACAGATCAGCCCAGACTTGGATATAGCTGCTATATAGACCGATCTCTCGGTTTTAGGTTTTGGTACCATAAAAGGCGCATTTATTGTCCGATTTCGCTGATATTTGGGACAGTGCGTTGTGCTAGACTCTTCGACATTTTTCTGCAACTCGGCCAAGTTGGTCCTGATTTTGATATAGCTGCTATATAGACCGATATCACGATTAAAAGTCTTGGTCCCATAAAAGGCGCATTTATAATCCGATTTCACTGAAATTTGACACAGGGACTTATGTTAGGCTTTTCGACATCTATGTCGTATATGGTTCAGATCGGTTTATTTTTAGATATAGCTACTAAAAAGACCAATATTTTGTTGTACACAATTGAACAACGACTTGTACTTTTTACTATTTAGTCCAAATCGGAACATATTTCGATATAACTGCTATGGGACATAAGGTATGCAATTTTCACCGGATTTTGATGGAAGGTGGTTTACATATATACCCGAGGTGGTGGGTATCCAATGTTCGGCCCGGCCGAATTTAACGCCTTTTTACTTGTTTTTCTATCTGCCTTCTTTTGTATATAAAGGTACTAGCATACGCCCTGTCGTTTCGCTCCCACCGATGATACGCCCAAAGCAAGGTATAACTGTATCCCAATTTTTAGTGTTCTAACTAAATCCGCAAAGAAAGTCGTACGTTTAATACCTAAATTTTGTACGTTTTAGTACCTAAATGTACGAATTAAAAACAAATCGACTAGTCGTTTGATATGAGTTAAGGGGTCTTTTCGAGGGTGAGGTGGTTCCCCACACACTAGGCCCTGAAAAAATATCGGCATCTTGCTCTTCTTTCAAATAATTTAAACCCCATTTTGCCATTGGTTTAAGGGAGTTTACACAATGAGGCGTCCGCCAAACTCATGACCCCAAAATAGGTTATCAAATACGTTTTCTAATCTCAAATACCTTTCATTTGAGACACATATTGGCATGGTCGAAAATTTTTTACCCTTTTAGGGGTGTTTTGGGGAAGGGGGGATGCCCTAAATACATGATCCTTCATTTGGATATCAAATTCGTATTCTACTCCCAAATACATTTATTTGAGCTCGATATTGCGATGGTCAGTAAAAAATTGGTGATTGTGGGGTATTATGGGAAAGGGGTATACCCCCAGAAAATTGGTGCCGAAAGTGGGTATCACTTCTTGCTCTACCACCCAATACCTTTCGTTTAAGCTCCACATTGACATGGTCGGTAAATATGCCCGATTTAGGAGTGTTTTGGGAATTGGGATGGTCCCCCAAACACTAAGTCCGGAAAATATATCAATAACGTGCTCTATTCTCATATATCATTTATTTGAACCCTATATTGTCATTGCCCTCAAAATTGGATATCAAATTCGTCTTCTAATCTCATTGTCTTGGTGAGCAAATACGTCCTATTTGGGGGTTGTTATGGTGGTGGGATGTCCCCTAGACAGTCGGTCCCTAATGTTGATATCAGATGTGTGGTCTACTCCCAAATACTTTAATTTGATCCCCATATTTTCCTTGTCGGTAAACGTGACCGACTTGGGGGGTGTTTCGAGGGATGGGCAGCCACTCAGTGAGTTTGCCTTGAAAATATATCGGATTCGTGTTCCATTCTAAAAACCCTCTTATTTGAGCCTCATATTGCAATAGTCAGAAAATACTTACTATTTGGGTGGTGTTGTGGGGTGGGGTGGCCCCATAGACACTACCCCCAAATATTGATATCAGATTCGTGCTCTACTACCAAAGACCTTTCATTTGAGCCCCATAAGTCAATTTGACCCAGATCGGTTCAGATTTGGATATAGCTGCCATATAGTCCGATCCTCCGATTTAGGGTCTTAGGTCCATAAAAACCACATTTATTATCCGATTTCGCTGAAATTTGAGACAGTGAGTTGTCTAAGGCCCTTCGGCTTCCTTCGTTAATTTGGCCCAGATTGGTCCAGATTTGGATATAGCTGCTATATAGACCGATCCTCCGATTAAGGGTCTTAGGCCAATAAAAACCACATTTATTATCCGATTTTGCTAAAATTTGGTACAGTGAATTGTCTTAGGCCCTTCGACATTTTCCGTCAATTTGACCCTGATCGGTTCAGATTTGGATATAGCTGCCATATAGACCGAACTCTCGATTTAAAGTCTTGGGCCCATGAAAGGCGCATTTATTGCTCAATGTCTGCGATATTTGGGACAGTGACTTAAGTTATACCCTTTGACATACATCTGCAATATGGTACAGATCAGCCCAGACTTGGATATAGCTGCTATATAGACCGATCTCTCGGTTTTAGGTTTTGGTACCATAAAAGGCGCATTTATTGTCCGATTTCGCTGATATTTGGGACAGTGCGTTGTGCTAGACTCTTCGACATTTTTCTGCAACTCGGCCAAGTTGGTCCTGATTTTGATATAGCTGCTATATAGACCGATATCACGATTAAAAGTCTTGGTCCCATAAAAGGCGCATTTATAATCCGATTTCACTGAAATTTGACACAGGGACTTATGTTAGGCTTTTCGACATCTATGTCGTATATGGTTCAGATCGGTTTATTTTTAGATATAGCTACTAAAAAGACCAATATTTTGTTGTACACAATTGAACAACGACTTGTACTTTTTACTATTTAGTCCAAATCGGAACATATTTCGATATAACTGCTATGGGACATAAGGTATGCAATTTTCACCGGATTTTGATGGAAGGTGGTTTACATATATACCCGAGGTGGTGGGTATCCAATGTTCGGCCCGGCCGAATTTAACGCCTTTTTACTTGTTTTTCTATCTGCCTTCTTTTGTATATAAAGGTACTAGCATACGCCCTGTCGTTTCGCTCCCACCGATGATACGCCCAAAGCAAGGTATAACTGTATCCCAATTTTTAGTGTTCTAACTAAATCCGCAAAGAAAGTCGTACGTTTAATACCTAAATTTTGTACGTTTTAGTACCTAAATGTACGAATTAAAAACAAATCGACTAGTCGTTTGATATGAGTTAAGGGGTCTTTTCGAGGGTGAGGTGGTTCCCCACACACTAGGCCCTGAAAAAATATCGGCATCTTGCTCTTCTTTCAAATAATTTAAACCCCATTTTGCCATTGGTTTAAGGGAGTTTACACAATGAGGCGTCCGCCAAACTCATGACCCCAAAATAGGTTATCAAATACGTTTTCTAATCTCAAATACCTTTCATTTGAGACACATATTGGCATGGTCGAAAATTTTTTACCCTTTTAGGGGTGTTTTGGGGAAGGGGGGATGCCCTAAATACATGATCCTTCATTTGGATATCAAATTCGTATTCTACTCCCAAATACATTTATTTGAGCTCGATATTGCGATGGTCAGTAAAAAATTGGTGATTGTGGGGTATTATGGGAAAGGGGTATACCCCCAGAAAATTGGTGCCGAAAGTGGGTATCACTTCTTGCTCTACCACCCAATACCTTTCGTTTAAGCTCCACATTGACATGGTCGGTAAATATGCCCGATTTAGGAGTGTTTTGGGAATTGGGATGGTCCCCCAAACACTAAGCCCGGGAAATATGCTTTGTTCTCATATAACTATATATCATTTATTTTAGCCTCATATTGCCATTGGCCTCAAAATTGGATATCAAATTCGTTGTCTTATCTCATTTAAACTCCTTATTGCAAAAGTCAGCAAATATGTCCAGTTTGGGGTATTGCCCCTAAAAACTATAAAAATTTACCTATACTCTCTTTAATACCCAAATTGTCTTGGTGAGCAAATATGTCCTATTTGGGGGTTGTTATGGAGGTGGGACGTCCCTTATTTGGATATCAGATTCGTATTCTACTCGCAAATACCTTTCATTTGAGTCCCATTATGCCATGGTCGGTAAATATGTCCGATTTAGGGGTGTTTTTGGGGTTGGAGTGGTCCCCCTAACACTTGGTTCGACAATTGGATATCAGTTACGTTTTCTTATCCTAAATACCTTTCATTTGAGTCTCATATTGTCGTGATTGGTCTAAATATATGTTTGGTAGGTTTTAGGGTGGGGCGGCCCCCTAGGTACCCCATCCGAAATTTGGATACCAAATTTTTATTTTTAGGGTACTATATGAGAGCACAAAAAAATTTCGCTTAAGTCGCACCACCCATCTCTGAGATCTGGCGTTTCTGAAAATAATGGTAAGGGGAGGGTCTGCCCCCCTTCAGATATTAAAAAATGTAGTACCCAATTTTCATCACGGAATCATTATGCACCATTTATGAACATTTCAAGAAAATCGGTTCAGCCGTTTCTGAGTCTAAAAGGAACACACAAACAAACAAACAACCCTGCAAACAAATACAAATTGATGTTTATATATAAGACTAGCTGACCCGGTCCCGCTCCGCTGCGCCTTCTTTTACTTTATATGGAACAAAAGTTTTCTTGGAATATTTATTTTCGACAATTAATGAGCTTTTAGTGAAATACCATGCTACGAATGTAGTATATCGCTTGACTAATTGTTTAACAATATAAGTGTCTTTGTCCGAATCCCATATTATCTTTATTGGTTTACGAATTTTTGTTTGGATGTAAGGTGTACTCCATTCCTAAAATACTTCATTTCATCCCGCTACTCTCATGATATCTGATTAGGGGTGTTTTCGGGCGTGAGGTGGTCCTCCAGGCACTTGGCCGTGAAAAAGTATCAACATCGTGCTCTTCTTTCAAAAACCATTTATTTGAACCCCATTTCGCCATTGGGTTAGGGGAGTTTACACGATAAGACGTCCCCCAAACACATGGCCTAAATAGGTTATCAAATTTTTTTTTCTAATCTTAAATACCACATATTGGCATGGTCGGTAAATATTGCCGATGTAGTGGTGTTTTGGGGATTAGGGTGGTTGTCCAAACACTAAGCCTGGAAAATATATATATATATATCAGAATAGAGCACGTTGCTGATATATTTTCCAGGCTTAGTGTTTGGACAACCACCCTAATCCCCAAAACACCACTACATCGGCAATATTTACCGACCATGTCAATATGTGGTATTTAAGATTAGAAAACAAATTTGATAACCTATTTTGGCCATGTGTTTGGGGGCCGCCTCTCTCCAAACACCTCCCCCAAAGGGGACACATTTACGACAATAGCCTTATGGGGCTCAAATGAAAGGTCTTTGGTAGTAGAGCACGAATCTGATATCAATATTTGGGGGTAGTGTCTATGGGGCCACCCCACCCCACAACACCACCCAAATAGTAAGTATTTTCTGACTATTGCAATATGAGGCTCAAATAAGAGGGTTTTTAGAATGGAACACGAATCCGATATATTTTCAAGGCAAACTCACTGAGTGGCTGCCCATCCCTCGAAACACCCCCCAAGTCGGTCACGTTTACCGACAAGGAAAATATGGGGATCAAATTAAAGTATTTGGGAGTAGACCACACATCTGATATCAACATTAGGGACCGACTGTCTAGGGGACATCCCACCACCATAACAACCCCCAAATAGGACGTATTTGCTCATCAAGACAATGAGATTAGAAGACGAATTTGATATCCAATTTTGAGGGCAATGACAATATAGGGTTCAAATAAATGATATATGAGAATAGAGCACGTTATTGATATATTTTCCGGACTTAGTGTTTGGGTGACCACCCCGATCCCCAAAACACCCCTAAATCGGGCATATTTACCGACCATGTCAATGTGGAGCTTAAATGAAAAGTATTGGGGGTAGAGCAAGAAGTGATACCCACTTTCGGCACCAATTTTCTGGGGGTATACCCCTTTCCCATAATACCCCACAATCACCAATTTTTTACTGACCATCGCAATATCGAGCTCAAATAAATGAATTCGGGAGTAGAATACGAATTTGATATCCAAATGAAGGATCATGTATTTAGGGCATCCCCCCTTCCCCAAAACACCCCTAAAAGGGTAAAAAATTTTCGACCATGCCAATATGTGTCT
Organism: Stomoxys calcitrans; assembly: GCF_963082655.1. Taxonomy (NCBI): domain Eukaryota; kingdom Metazoa; phylum Arthropoda; class Insecta; order Diptera; family Muscidae; genus Stomoxys; species Stomoxys calcitrans. The sequence continues at coordinate 126,391,980 of NC_081552.1, read as the reverse complement.
CAAATGAAAGGTATTTGAGATTAGAAAACGTATTTGATAACCTATTTTGGGGTCATGAGTTTGGGGGACGCCTCATTGTGTAAACTCCCCTAAACCAATGGCAAAATGGGGTTTAAATTATTTGAAAGAAGAGCACGATGCCGATATTTTTTCAGGGCCTAGTGTGTGGGGAACCACCTCACCCTCGAAAAGACCCCTTAACTCATATCAAACGACTAGTCGATTTGTTTTTAATTCGTACATTTAGGTACTAAAACGTACAAAATTTAGGTATTAAACGTACGACTTTCTTTGCGGATTTAGTTAGAACACTAAAAATTGGGATACAGTTATACCTTGCTTTGGGCGTATCATCGGTGGGAGCGAAACGACAGGGCGTATGCTAGTACCTTTATATACAAAAGAAGGCAGATAGAAAAACAAGTAAAAAGGCGTTAAATTCGGCCGGGCCGAACTTTGGATACCCACCACCTCGGGTATATATGTAAACCACCTTCCATCAAAATCCGGTGAAAATTGCATACCTTATGTCCCATAGCAGTTATATCGAAATATGTTCCGATTTGGACTAAATAGTAAAAAGTACAGGTCATTGTTCAATTGTGTACAACAAAATATTGGTCTTTTTAGTAGCTATATCTAAAAATAAACCGATCTGAACCATATACGACATAGATGTCGAAAAGCCTAACATAAGTCCCTGTGTCAAATTTCAGTGAAATCGGATTATAAATGCGCCTTTTATGGGACCAAGACTTTAAATCGTGATATCGGTCTATATAGCAGCTATATCAAAATCTGGACCAACTTGGCCGAGTTGTCGAAGAGTCTAGCACAACGCACTGTCCCAAATATCAGCGAAATCGGACAATAAATGCGCCTTTTATGGTACCAAAACCTAAAACCGAGAGATCGGTCTATATAGCAGCTATATCCAAGTCTGGGCTGATCTGTACCATATTGCAGATGTATGTCAAAGGGTATAACTTAAGTCACTGTCCCAAATATCGCAGACATTGAGCAATAAATGCGCCTTTCATGGGCCTAAGACTTTAAGTCGAGAGTTCGGTCTATATGGCAGCTATATCCAAATCTGAACCGATCAGGGTCAAATTGACGGAAAATGTCGAAGGGCCTTAGACAACTCACTGTCCCAAATTTCAGCGAAATCGGATAATAAATGTGGTTTTTATGGACCTAAGACCCTAAATCGGAGGATCGGACTATATGGCTATATGGTGTTTTGAGGAAGGGGTGATGCCCTAAATACATGGTCCTAAATTTGGATATCAAATTCAAAATTAGAGCCCAATTTTGCGATGGCCAAAAAAAAATTGGTGCTTGTGGGCTATTTTGGGAAAGGGATTGACACCCAGAAAAGTGGTCTTGAAAGTGGGTATCAATCAATGCTTGCTCTACGGGCTATTTGGGGATTGTTATGGTGGTGGGACGACCCCTAGACAGTCGGTCCCTAATGTTGATATCAGATATGTGCTCTACTCCCGGCCACTCAGTGAGTTGGCCTTGAAATATATATCGGATTCGTGTTCCACTCTAAAAACGCTCTTATTTGAGCCTCATATTGCAAAAGTCAGCAAATACTTACTATTTGGGTGGTGTTATGGGAGTGGGGTGGCCCCATAGACACTTTTCCCAAATACTGATATCAGATTCGTCCTTTAGTCCCAAAGACCTTTCATTTGAGCCCCATATGGCTATGGTCGTAAATTTGTCCCCTTTGGGGGATGTTTTTGGTGAAAGGCGGCCCCCAAATACTTGGTCCCACATTTGGATATCAGATTCCAATTCTAAACTCAAATACAATTTATTTAAGACCCATATTCCCATGGTCAGTAAATAAGTCTTGTTTGGGGAAGAGGTGGACCCCAGAAACGTGGTCCCACATTTGGATATCAGATTCGTATTCTACTCGCAAATACCTTTCATTTGAGTCCCATATTGCCATGATCGGCAAATATGTCCGATTTAGGGGGGTTTTGTGGGTTGGATAGTGGGGTGATCTTTAGAAATTTTTTATTTGAACCCCATATTGTCACTGGCCTCAAAATTCGTTTTCAAATCTCATTTAAACTCCTTATTGCAAAAGTCAGCAAATATGTCCGGTTTGGGGTATTGGCCCTAAAAACTACAAATATTTAGTTTCACTCTCTTTACGACCCAAATTGTTTTGGTGAGCAAATACGTCCTTTTTGGGGGTTGTTATGGTGGTGGGACGTCCCCTAGACAGTCGGTCCCTAATGTTGATATCAGATACGTGGTCTACTCCCACATACCTTTAATTTGAGCCCCATATTTCCATAGTCGGCAAAGTGACCGGCTAGGGGGATGTTTTGGGGTATGGGCAACCACTCAGTGAGTTAGCCTTGAAATATATATCGGATTCGTGTTCCACTCTAAAAACCCTCTTATTTGAGCCTCATATTGCAAAAGTCAGAAAATACTTGCTATTTGGGGGGCGTTGTGGGGTGGGGTGGCCCCATAGACACTACCCCCAAATATTGATATCAGATTCGTGCTCTACTACCAAAGACCTTTCATTTGAGCCCCATAAGGCTATTGTCGTAAATGTGTCCCCTTTGGGGGAGGTGTTTGGAGAGAGGCGGCCCCTTAAATACTTGGTCCCACATTTGGATATCAGATTCCAATTCTAAACTCAAATACATTTTATTTAAGACCCATATTCCCATGGTCAGTAAATAAGTCTTGTTTGGGGAAGGGGTCCACCCCCTCAGAAACATGGTCCCACATTTGGATGTCAGATTCGTATTCTACTCGCAAATACCTTTCATTTGAGTCCCATATTGTCGTGATCGGTAAATATGTCCGACTTAGGGGTGTTGTGGGGGTTGGGTGGTGTGTGGGGGTGTGGTGGCCCCATAGACGCTTTTTCCGAATACTGATATCAAATTCGTGCTTTACTCCCAAAGACCTTTCATTTGAGCCCCATATTGCTATGGTCGTAAATTTGTCCCCTTTGGGAGATGTTTTTGGGGAGAGGCGGCCGCCCAAACACTTGGTCCCATATTTGGATATCAGATTCTTATTGTACACTCAAATACCTTTTATTTAAGCCCCATATTCCCATGGTCAGTAAATAAGTCCTCTTTGGGGGTGTTTTGGGTAAGGGGTGGACCCCCAGAATAGTGGTCCCACATTTGGATATCAGATTCGTATTCTACTCTCAAATACCTTTCATTTGAGTCCCATATTGCCATGGTAGGTAAATATGTCCGATTTAGTGGTGTTTTGGAGTTTGGGGTGGTCCCCCTAGCACTTGGTTCGACAAATGGATATCAGATACGTTTTCTGATCCTAAATACCTTTCAATTGGGTCCCATATTGTCGCGATTGGTCTAAATATATGTTTGGTAGGTTTTAAGGTGGGGCATCCCCCCTAAGGACCCCATCCGAAATTTGGATACCAAATTTTTAGTTTTAGGGTACTATATGAGAGCACACAAAATTTCGCTTAAATGGGAGTAGAATACGAATTTGATATCCAAATGTAGGACCATGTATTTAGGGCATCACCCCTTTCCCAAAACACCCCCAATGTGGAAAAAATTTTTCAAACATGCCAATATGTGGCTCAAATGAATGGTATTTGAGATTAGAAAACGAATTTGATAACCTATTTTGGGGCCATGTGTTTGGGGGACGCCTCATCCTGTTAACTCCTCTTAAGCCAATGGCAATATGGGGTTTAAATAAATGGTATTTGAGAAAAGAGAACGATGCTGATATTTTTTCAGGGCCAAGTATCTGGGGGACCACCTCTCCCCCTAAAACACCACTAAATCAGACATCATGAGAATATCGGGCTGAAATGAAGTATTTTAAGAATGGAGTACACCTTACATCCAAACTTAAATTCCCATAAAGATCATATGGGATTCGGACAAAGGCACTCATATTGATAAATTGTTAGTCAAGCGATATACTATTTTCGTAGCATGGTATTTCTCTTAAAGATCTTTAATTGTCAAAAATAAATATTCCAAGGAAACTTTTGTTCCAAATAAAGTAAAGGAAGGCGCAGCGGAGCGGGTCCGGGTCAGCTAGTATAAGATAAAATGATGACGTAGCGCATGTGTCAACGAAGCAGATACACCAAAAATACAAGTATCAAATAGTTTAGTATGTTAGCATTATAGATCAGATGCATATTTAATAAAAAAGTAAAAACGTATTGGGAACAATACGGAATCTTTTTTTAAAAATTAAAATAAACTCTTAATTGTTTAACTGGCACCCGAGCAGGGATCTTTGTCGGAATATCCTTGGAAGAATAAGTCTATGCGGTGGAATTAGCAGTCCAAAGGATAAAAAGGGCCACGTCTAGAGTAAAAAAATGAAATAAATACCGACAAAATAATATCACGAGATTGCGGAACGACGCTCCCAGTAGTAATCAAAAGGGAGTTTAAGTGACTCTAACAATAAGAAACAAGTAAAAGCGTGCTAAGTTCGGCCGGGCCGAATCTTACATACCCTCCACCATGGATCGCATTTGTCGAGTTCTTTTCCCGGCATCTCTTCTCAGGCAAAAAAAAAAGGATATAAGAAAAGATTTGCTCTGCTATTAGAGCGATATCAAGATATGGTCCGGTTTGGACCACAATTAAATTATATGTTGGAGACCTGTGTAAAATGTCAGCCAATTCGAATAAGATTTGCGCCCTTTGGGGGCTCAAGAAGTAAAATAGAGAGATCGATTTATATGGGAGCTGTATCGGCCTATAGACCGATTCAGACCATAATAAACACGTATGATAATGGTCATGAGAGAATCCGTCGTAAAAAATTTCAGCAAATCGGATAATTATTGCGACCTCTAGATGCTCAAGAAGTCAAGATCCCAGATCGGTTTATATGGCAGCTATATCAGGTTATGAACCGACTTGTACTTTATTTGACATAGTTGTTGAAAGTAACAATAAAAAACGTCTTGCGAAATTTCAGCCAAATCGGATAGAAATTGCGCCCTCTAGAAGCTCAAGAAGTCAAGTCCCCAGATCTGTTTATATGACAGCTATATCAGGTTATAAACCGATTTGAACCATACTTGGCACAGTTGTTGGATATCATAACAAAACACGTCTTGAGAAATTTCATCCCAATTGGATAAGAATTGCGCCCTCTAGAGGTTCAAGAAGTCAAGACCCAAGATCGGTTTATATGACAGCTTTATCAGGTTATGGACCGATTTAAACCATACTTGGCACAGTTGTTGAATATCGCAACAAAACACGTCGTGCAAAATTTCATTACAATCGGATAAGAACTGCGCACTCCAGAGGCTCAAGAAATCAAGACCCCAGATCGGTTTATATGGCAGCTATATCAGGTTATGAACCGATTTGGACCATACTTGGCACAGTTGTTGGATATAATAACAAAACTCGTCGTGCAAAATTTCATTCCAATTGGATAAGAATTGCGCACTCTACAGGCTCAAGAAGTCAAGACCCAAGATCGGTTTATATGGCAGCTATATCAGGTTATGGACCGATTTGAACCATACTTGGCACAGTTGTTGGATATCATAACAAAGCACGTCGCGCAAAATTTCATCCCAATTGGATAAGAATTGCGCACTCTAGAAGCTCAAGAAATCAAGACCCAAGATCGGTTTGTATGGCAGCTATATCAAAACATGGACCGATATGGCCCATTTACAATACCAACCGACCTACACTAATAAGAAGTATTTGTGCAAAATTTCAAGCGGCTAGCTTTACTCCTTCGGAAGTTAGCGTGCTTTCGACAGACAGACGGACGGACGGACGGACATGGCTAGATCAACATAAAATTTCACGACGATCAAGAATATATATACTTTATGGGGTCTCAGACGAATATTTCGAGTAGTTACAATCAGAATGACGAAATTAGTATACCCCCCATCTTATGGTGGAGGGTATAAAAAAAGATACTCAAAAAATAATTATTTAAGTGACGCTAGTATAAGAGAAACAAGTGGGTGTCCAAAGTTTTGGGATTATCAGTTTTTAATAGGAATCGAAAGCAGACGCCTGTTTCCAGCTTCTTCAAATTTTTTGTCGATAATCCTAGCCATTATGATTCTACAACAAAAACAATTTTAATGTAAGTGCCATTTTAAATTTGGTAAATAAATTCTGTGATATCGAAGGGCAATTACATTATTTTCGCCACACACAAGTACCTCAAACAAATTAAGCTAAAATTGCAAAAAATATGTAAGTTATCATAATGAAACATTTCACATTTGGAAGTAGAGAACGAATCAGCTGTTTCAAAGTAGGGCTATATATCTTAGGGGCGCCACCTTCGAGCAAACCGCCAAAGGGAAGTATTGACCTACCGGGATAATATTTAAAGTCTTTGGAATTTAAAGTCTTTGGAAGTACAGTGGTCACCAATAAACTCATATTGGTCATCCGGGACAGTGTGGGGCGCATATAAAAGGCATTTGGATGTAAAGTACGAAGGTCTTATCCAAATTTGGGTACACCCAAAGAAACTCCCCAAGACGGAATTACGGGTCGATTGGAAAATACAGGATTTAAATTAAATGACTTTGGAAGAATATCAGGGATTTAATGTATTTGGGAAGAAGGGAGTGGAGCGGCCCAGTTTCGGCCACATTAGACCGCTCCAAATCTCCAATTAAAAGTAAGTAAAAACACGTTAAGAACGGCCAGGCTTAAATTCGATAAAAAGAAACAATATTTATAACGACAGAATTTTATTCGTGAAATCTTTATAAATTTATTATATATATATATATAATATTACTCTCCGATCTAGACTATATCGGTTTGAGGTTTCTAAAACAAATCACAGTTTCGAATTTCGTTGATATCGGGTATTAAGTACAATTTGAGCCCATTCTTTTTTTAACAGCAGATCGGTCTGGCCAATATTTAGAAAGTGTATTGAGGACCCGACCCTAACACAAATCTCTGGTCTAAATTTCGGTGAAATTGGATAACAAATGCGCCCATAATGGGAGATCGGTCTATATGGCAGCTATATTCAAATATGGTCTGATCTGGATTATGTTCGGTCCGGATTTCAATTTTATACAATTTACTGTTCCAAAATTCACGGAAATTGGATAATAAATACGGCTTTATGAGCTTCAGACCTTAAATCGGGAGATCGGTCTATACGAAAACTATATCCAAATATGGTCGAATATGGACGAAAGTTGGAAAGTTCGTAGGTGTCTAATATGACTCTCTATTCCAAATTGCATTAAAATTGGATCTAAATTGAGACTTCCAGATCACTTTCAAACAATGGTATTAATTGCACTTACCTCTAAATTACTTAAAACAAGGTAATTTATGTGACAGCGAAAAATACGTAAGGGCCAAAAATACCGTTTTCTTTATTTAAATGCACAAAACTTCTTTACCACTCTATACATCAGTCAAAGAAGTGATACATATGTAAAAATCATATTTCAATCTAAGATATGCTTTTATTTATTAAATAAAAACCTTATCCTGTAAAGTTTTGATTTTGGCACTTGCATCTTTTTGGCGATTAGGGAACGATATGTTAACCACCTTTCGTCTTAATCCGGATAAAAATGCATGATTTATAAACCCATTTACCAAATTCGGCACGCACGTCGAGTGGTCTGTTAAAAACAATTCACTGTTCAAATTGTTAAAATAGAATATTGGACAATATGACAGCTATAGCAAAATATAGACATATTTGAACCATCGTGCCCTAAGTGTTAAAAAGCCTAACATAGGTCACTATGTCAAATTTCAGCGAAATGGGGTTATAAGTGCGCCATTTATGGGTACAAGACCTTAAAACGGGAGATCGCTCTATATGACAGCTATATCCAAATATAGACCTATGAGAGCCATATTAAATGCGGATGTCGTAGAGTCTAACACAGCTCATTGTGTCATATTTCAGCGAAATCGGGTAATAAACGTTGCTGTTATGGGTCGAAGGACTAAAATCGTAGATGGGTTTATATGGCAGCTACGTGGAACTAAAAACCGAACTGGGCCATATAGGGAATGGATGTCAGAAAGCCTAACAAAGGTTCTTGTGCCAAATGTCAGCCCAATCGGGTAATAAATGCGCCTTTTATGGCCCCAAGTCCTTAAATCGGGAGATCAGTCTATATGGCAGCGACATCCAAATATAGACCGATCTGAACCATATAGCGTACGGATGCCAAATTTCAGAGAAATCGGACTCGAGACTTTAGATAGGGAGATTGGACTATATGGCAGCTATGTCGAAATAACGACGGATGGGGGCCATATTGGACACAGATGTTGAAGGGTCTAACACAGCCTACTGTTCAAAATTTCAGCGTATTCGGGTAATAAATCACTCTATATGGCAGCTATATGCAAATATAGACCGATGGGCGCCATATTGAATGCGGATGTCGTAGAGCCTAAGAAAGCTCACTGTGTCATATTTGAGCGAAATCGGGTAATAAACGCTGCTTTAATGCGTCCAAGGACTAACATCACAGATGGGTATATATGGCAGCCTTATCTCAACAAAGACCGATCTAAACCATGGTAAGGTTAGGGTTAAGTGGCAGTCTGCCATCAGACCCAGTCGTTTTCGTCAATTGTGATACCACAGGCACAGAAGAAGGAAGATGGATTCTAGTTCCTACCGTTGAACCATCTAGATCGCTTTAGAAAGCCCAAAAACTTGCGATTGTTCATTACCGCTAAGTCAGTCTGCAAAAGTCGTTATTGGCAACCTTCAGTCAATCAACGTGTTTTCCTATTAGACAGTGACCTATCATGACTGAGACGTCTGTCCTTGCCCGTGACAACAATGCGGTAGAGCTCTTCAAGTCTAGACTAGGCCACATAGTTTTGGAATGTTCACAGCCCTCTCTTCGTGGCCATCTATCATTTGTTGTCCTTGGGGCCTGGTCCTGAAAACTTAGCTTATATGTCGCTAGAGGCATGACCACAGATGCCAGTTTCCCTGAAAGGTAGTTCCTAGTCTCGCAAGCTCGTCTGCTTTAGAATTCCCTGGAATATCACTGTGTCCCGGCACCCAGAACAGGTGAATTTTGAACTGTTCAGCCATCTCGTTGAGAGATCTGCGACAGTCGAGGGCGGCTTTTGTGTTGGGAAATACGTCTCCAGGATTTGATAGCTGCCTGGCTGTCTGAGAAGATATTTATGCCAATCGTCGTAATGATATTATATCTTAGCCATTCCACCACTTCCTTAACTGCAAGGATCTCAGCTTGATACAAACTGCAGTGGTCGGGTAATATTTTCGATATGACCAGTTCTAGATCTTAAGAGTACACCTCAAAGCTCAACTGGTCGTCTAGTTTGATACCATCCGTATAGAAGTCTATGTAACTTCTATTACCAGGGATATCGTAGTTCCAATCGGTTCTATTAGGAATAGTGGTACAGAACTTTTTATCAAAAAGCGGCTCAGGTAGGGTGTAGTTCACACTGCCTGGAACATCGGATATTGTATCAAGGATAACACAGTCTCCGTAGCCGCCACATAACCAAAGAGAAAGTTCCCTTAGCCTCAGGGCAGTGGTCGTAGCAATTTTTCTAGCCACAATGTCCAGAAGCATTAGATGTGGCATTACATTTAGTGCATGAGACGACCATTCTCAGTTCGAATGTCAAGAAGACTAACGCAAAACATTGTGTAAAATTTCAGCGATATTGGATAATACATGTGGTTTCAATGGGCCTAAAACCTCAATCGGAAGAAATGAGGCTGTATCAAGATATAGTCCGAAATAACCCTTCTTCGAACTTAACCTGCCTATAGACAGAAAAAAGAATCTGTGCAAAGTTTCAGCTAAACATCTCCCTTTTTAAAGCTTGTAGCTTGATTTTAACAGGTAGACAGACTGGCGGATATGCCTAGATCGTCTTCGATTTTAACGACGATCAAGAATATTTCTACTCAATAAAGTATATATTGAGTAGGAAATGGATATTTCGATGTGTTGTAAACGGAATGACAAAATGAATATTCCCCCTATCCTTTAGTGGTGATTTTAAAAGAGAACAAGTAAAAACGAGCAAAGTTCGGCCGGGGCGAATCTGGGGAACCCACCACCATGGATTTTGGTAAAATATGGGAGCTATATCTAGTTATAGACCGAATTGGACCGTACTTGGCGTAGATTTTAAGAGTCATAACAGAAACCCGTAATGTACAATCTATTCCAATTGTGTCAGAATTTATGTTTTGAATTTTAGAATGCAGCCCTTCACGGGACAGAGTTATAAGCCGATCAACGAATTTAGTAGAAGGAATAAAGAACAATAACTACAATAATAAAGGGAACGATGAAAATAGACGAAAAAGAAGAAGAAGAGCTACTCTGAAAGGTTATTCCCTTTTTATACCCACCACCGACGGATGGAGGTATATTCATTTTGTCATTCCGTTTGCAACACATCGAAATATCCATTTCCGACCCTATAAAGTATAAATATTCTTGATCAGCGTAAAAATCTAAGACGATCTAGACATGTCCATCCGTCTGTTTGTTGAAATCACGCTACAGTCTTCAAAAATAGACATATTGAGCTGAAACTTTGCACAGATTCTTTTTTTTTTGTCCATAAGCAGGTTAAGTTCGAATATGGGCTATATCGGACTATATCTTGATATAGCCCCCATATAGACCGATCCGCCGATTTAGGGAGTGAGTTGCGTTAGGCTCTTCGACATCCTCCGTCAATTTGGCCCAGATCGGTTTAGATTTGGATATAGCTGCCATATAGACCGATCCTCCGATTTAGGGTCATAGGTTCATAAAAGACACATTGAAAACCCGATTTTGCTGAAATTTGGGACAGTGAGTTGTGTTAGGCCCTTTGACATCCTTCGTTAATTTGGCTCAGATCGGTTCAGATTTGGATACAGCTGCCATATAGACCGATCCTCCGACTTAGGGTCTTAGTCCCATAAAAGCCACATTTATTATCCGATTTTGCTGAAATTCGGTACAGTTAGTTCTGTTAGGCCCTTCGACATCCTCCGTCAATTTGGCTCAGATCGGTTTAGATTTGGATATAGTTGCCATATAGACCGATCCTCCGATTTAGGGTCATAGGTTCCTTCGTTAATTTGGCTCAGATCGGTTCAGATTTGGATATAGCTGCCATATAGACCGATCCTCCGACTTAGGGTCTTAGGCCCATAAAAGCCACATTTATTATACGATTTTAGTGAAATTTGGGACAGGGAGTTGTGTTAGGCCCTTCAACATCCTCCGTCAATATGGCTCAGATCGGTTTAGATTTGGATATAGCTGCCATATAGACTGATTCTCCAATTTAGGGTCTTAGGCCCATAAAAGCCACATTTACTATCCGATTTTGCGAAAATTTTGGACAGTGAGTTGTATTAATCCGTTAATTTGGCTCAGATCGGTTCAGATTTGGATATAGCTGCTATATAGACCGATCTCTCGGTTATAGGTTTTGGGGCCATAAAAATCGCATTTATTGTCCGATGTTGCTGAAATTTGGGACAAAGAGTTAAGTTAAGCCCCTCCACGTATTTCAGCAATTTGGTCTAGATCGATCAAGATTTGCATATAGCTGCCATAAAAACCGATCTCTCTATTTAAAGTCTTGGCCCATAAAAGGCGCATTTTTAATCCGATTGCACTGAAATTTGACACACTGACTTATGTTATGCTTTTCGACATCCGTGTCGTATATATTTCAGATCCGTTTATTTTTAGATATAACTACTAAAAAGACCAATATTTTGTTATATACAATTGAACAATAACTTTTACTTATTAGTTTCTGGTCCAAATCGGAACACATTTCGATATAACTGCTATGGAACATAAGTTACGCAATTTACAACGGATTTTGATGGAAGGTGGTTTACATATATACCCGAGGTGGTGGGTATCCAAAGTTCGGCCCGGCCGAACTTAACGCCTTTTTACTTGTTTTGTTTGGTTAATTCTGGACAAAACTGTGAATTGTTTGAGAGCAAATAGAATATTAGAAACTTAATTTCCTTTGATTAAAGAGTATACGAACACAACAGAATTAACAATGCACGCTGTTCAAGAATGATAAACAGAACTGAGAAATTAACCAACACAAGAAAAAAATGTCATTAAAAGAATTAATACCTTAAATAAAAACAAAGTTCGGCCGGGCCGAATCTTATGTACCCTCCACCATGGATCGCATTTGTCGAGTTCTTTTCCAGATATCTCTTCTTAGGCAAAACAGGATATAAGAAAAGATTTGCTCTGCTATTAGAGCGATATCAAGATATGGTCCCGTTTGGACCACAATTAAATTATATGTTGGAAACCTGTGTAAAATGTCAGCCAATTCGAATAAGAATTGCGCTCTTTGGGGGCTCAAGAAGTAAAATAGAGAGATCGATTTATATGGAAGCTGTATCGGGCTATACACCGATTTTTTGTTAAGACTGTATTAATTTTTGCCAAACTGCTTTATCCCAGCTGGCCCCTTCCGCTATAGGCAAAGATAACCTATTTTGCACTTTTAGTATTTTTCCTAGTTTTACCTACATGCCCCATTTCAGACCTCCAACTGCATCTGTAATCAATGTACCAAATTAGCACCAATATGTATGCATTTTGAATAGATCATTTATCCACTCATTTTATATTTCCTACTTGTACCTACATCGTACCTCTAGCTATATCTGTGAAAAAAATACCAATTGGTATCAAGATGAATGAATTGTGAATTGATCATTTAGTCACCCACAATATTTTTCCTAGTTGTACCTACATGCCAAATTTCAGACCTCTAACTCCATCTGTAAAGAACGTACCCAATGGTACCAATTGCTGTGCCAAATGTGCGATTTCTCCCGTTATCAATACTAATTTTCCATTATTGCTTTTCATTCTCGTTATTTTGCAAAAGATGTCTTTTAAATAAAATTTCAAAACTCTAGCTTTATCCATCCGCCGTGTACAAAGTTAATCCATTTCGTACTTTTTTTTAGTACCTAACTGTACAAATTTTCTAAACTCATATAGTTATCCAATTTAGATTGCCATTGTGTATCTGAGCTCAGAAGTACAGAGCTCTAGCTTAATCCGCGATAAAACAGTTCCAAATAATACCAATTGCTGCACTAAAAATACTATTTCTCCTCCTCCGGTACGATTTTGGGAACTTTTTTTACTAAATCTTATCCTAATTCTCTAAAAAATTCGTCCGTTCGTTGTGGGTAAATAGTACCCATTTTCGTGCTATTTAGTACCTTAACGTACGAATATCACCGAACAAGGCCTTATCTCGCGCCTCCAACCCAAGACCAACATTCGTGCAAAATTTCATAATTCTAACTTTAGCCGCTTGGGCTGGGCAGTATTCAGTCAGTCAATCACGTGACTCTTTTATGCATGTGGTATACATATAGATTCTATGTACTCCATTTCGCATTATCTTATATATAACAAGTAAAAGCGTGCTAAGTTCGACCGGGCCGAATCTTATATACCCTCCACCATTGATCGCATTTGTCGAGTTTTATGCTAGACAAACATAGAATATTGAATTAGAACTGTTATGCTATTGGAGCTATATCAAGTTATAGTCCGATTCGGACCATAAATGAATGCTGATTGACATTGTAGAAGTCATTGTGTAATATTTCAGTTCATTCGGATAAGAATTGCGCCTTGTAGGGGCTCAAGAAGCAAAATCGGGAGATAGTATTATATGGGAGCTGTATCAAGCTATTGATCGATTCAGACCATACTAGACACGTATGTTGAAGGTCATGAGAGAAGCCCTTGCACAAAATTTCAGCCAAATCGGCTGAGAATTGCGCTCTCTTGAAGTTCAAGAAGTCAAGATCCCCGACCGGTTTATATGGCAGCTATATCAGGTTCTATATCGATTTACGCCATACTTAGCACAGTTATTGGAAGTCAAAACAAAACAGCTCACGTAAAATTTCAGTCCAATCGGATAAGAATTGCGCCCTCTAGAGGTTCAAGAAGTCAAGATACCTGATCGGTTTATATGACAGCTATACGAGATTATGAACCGATTTGAATCATACTTAGCACAGTTATTGAAAGTAATACCAATACCAATAATACACAACGAGCAAAATTTCAGTTAAATCGAATAATAATTGCGACCTCTAGAGGCAGCTATATCAAAACATGGACCGACTTAAACCATACTTAGCGTAGAAGTGATACCAAAACACTACGTGCAAAATTTCAATAAAATCGAATACGAATTGCGCCCTGTAGAGGCTCAAGAAGTCAAGATCCAAGATCGGTTTATATGACAGCTATACCAGATTATGAACCGATTTGACCCATACTTGGCACACTTGTTGGATATCATAGCAAAATTTCATTCCAATCGGATGAGAATTGCGCCTTCTAGAGGTTCAAGAAATCAAGACCCAAGATCGGTTTATATGACAGCTATATCAAAACATGGACCGATATGGTCCATTTACAATACCAATCGACCTACACTAATAAGAAGTATTTGTGCAAAATTTTAAGCGGCTAGCTCTACTCCTTCGGATATAAGCGTGCTTTCGACAGACAGACGGACGGACGGACATGGTTAGATCGACAATTTCGCGACGATCAAGAACATATATACTTTATGGGGTCTCAGACGAATATTTCGAGTAGTTACAAACCGAATGACGAAATTAGTATACCCCCCATCCTATGGTGGAGGGTATAAAAATCAATATGTGTTTGTTTGTAGATTTGTTTGTTTGTTTGTGTGTTCCTTATAGACTCAGAAACGGCTGAACTGATTTTCTTGAAATTTTCACAGATGGTGCATAATGATCCCGTGGTGAAAATAGGCTACTACATTTTTTGATATCTGAAGGGGGGCGGACCCTCCCCCTTACCCTAATTTTCAGAAAAGCCAGATCTCGGAGACGGGTGGTGCGATTTAAGCGAAATTTTATGTGCTCTCATATAAATAAAAATTTGGTATCCAAATTTCGGATGGGGTACCTAGGGGGGCTGCCCCACCATTAAATCTATCAAACATATATTTAGACCAATCACGACAATATGGAACTCAAATGAAAGGTATTTAGGATAAGAAAACCTATCTGATATCCAATTGTCAAACCAAGTGCTAGGGGGACCACCCCAACCCCCAAAACACCCCTAAATCGGACATATTTACGGACCATGGCAATATGGGACTCAAATGAAAGGTATGTACGAGTAGAATACGAATCTGATATCCAAATGTAAGAACACGTTTCTGGGGGTTGACCCCCTCCCCAAACTGGACTTATTTACTGACCATGGGAATATGGGGCTTAAATAAAAGGTATTTGAGTGTAAATTAGAATCTGATATCCAAATATGAGACCAAGTGTTTGGGGGCCGCCTCCCCCCAAAAACCTCCCCCAAAGGGGACACATTTACGACCATAGCCACATGGGGCTCAAATGAAAGATCTTTGGGAGTAAAGCACAAATCTGATATCAATATTCGGCAAAAGTGGCAATGGGGCCACCCCACCCCCACAACACCACCCAACCGCCAAAACACCTCCAAATCGGACATAATTACCGATCATAGCAATATGGGACTAAAATGAAAGGTATTCGCGATTGGAATACGAATTTGATATCCAAATGTGAGACCATGTTTCTGGGGGGTGGACCCCTTTCCCAAAACACTCCCCAAACAGAACTTATTTACTGACCATGGGAATATGTGGCTTAAATAAAAGGTGTTTGAGTGTAGAATTAGAATCGGATATCCAAATATGGGACCAAGTGTTTGGCGGACCGCCTCTCCCCAAAAACATCCTCCAAAGGGTACAAATTTGCGACCATAGCCATATGGGGCTGAAAAGAAAGATCTTTGGGAGTAAAGCACAAATCTGATATCAATATTTGGGAAAAGTGTCTATGGGTCCATCCCATCCCCACAACACCACCAAATAGTAAGTATTTGATGACTTTTGCAATATGAGGCTCAAATAAGAGGGTTTTTAGAATGGAACACGAATCCGATATATTTTCAAGGCAAACTCACTGAGTGGCTGCCCATCCCTCGAAACACCCCCCAAGTCGGTCACGTTTACCGACAAGGAAAATATGGGGATCAAATTAAAGTATTTGGGAGTAGACCACACATCTGATATCAACATTAGGGACCGACTGTCTAGGGGACATCCCACCACCATAACAACCCCCAAATAGGACGTATTTGCTCACCAAGACAATGAGATTAGAAGACGAATTTGATATCCAATTTTGAGGGCAATGGCAATATGGGGTTCAAATATATGATATATGAGAATAGAGCACGTTGCTGATATTTTTTCCGGGCTTAGTGTTTGGGGGACCACTCCAATCTCCAAAACACCCCTAAATCGGCCATATATACCGACC
The DNA here is from genome assembly GCF_963082655.1 of Stomoxys calcitrans. Taxonomy (NCBI): domain Eukaryota; kingdom Metazoa; phylum Arthropoda; class Insecta; order Diptera; family Muscidae; genus Stomoxys; species Stomoxys calcitrans. The sequence goes on along the minus strand of NC_081552.1, from coordinate 126,375,552 downwards.
ATGTCAATGTGGAGCTTAAATGAAAGGTATTGGGGGGTAGAGCAAGAATTGATACCCACTTTCGGGACCAATTTTCTGGGGTCCCAAAATATGGGGTTCAAATAAATGATATATAGATATATGAGAATAGAGCACGTTGCTGATATATTTTCCGGGCTTAGTGTTTGGGGGACCACCCCAATCCCCAAAACACCCCTAAATCGGCCATATTTACCGACCATGTGAATGTAGATATTAAATGAAAGGCATTGGGGGGTAGAGCAAGAATTGTTACCCACCTTCGGGACCACTTTCCTGGGGGTCAACCCCTTTCCTAAAATACCCCACAAGCAGCAATTTTTTAGTGACCATCGCAAAATGGGGCTCAAATAAAGGTATTTGGAAGTAGAATACGAATTTGATATTTAAATTTAGGACCAGGTATTTAGGGAATCACCCCTTCCTCAAAACACCCCGCAAATCGTAAAAAATTTTCGACCCTGCCAATATGTGGTATTTAAGATTAGAAACGAATTTGATAACCTATTTTGGGCCATGTGTTTGGGGGACGACTCATCGTGTAAACTTCCCTAAACCAATGGCAATATGCGGTTTAAATAGATGGTTTTTTAAAGAAGAGCACGATGCTTATATTTTTTCAGGGCCAAGTATCTGGGAGACCACCTCACCCCCGAAAACACCCCTAAATCAGTTATCATGAGTGTAGCGGGCTAAAATAAAGTATTTTAAGAATGGAGTACACCTTACATCCAGACTTAAATTCGTAGACCAATAAAGATCATATGGGATTTGGACAAAGGCACTCATATTGTTAAATTGTTTGTCAAGCGACATACTATTTTCGTAGCATGGTATTTCACCAAAAGCTCTTTAATTGTCGCAAATAAATATTCCAAGGAAACTTTTGTTCCATATAAAGTAAAAGAAGGCGCAGCGGAGCGGGCCCGGGTCAGCTAGTTTATATATAAAAGGGAATACAATATAATCTTAAATGTCCAATTCATACCAATGAATAGCAATTTAAATCGTACAATTACAAATATGTTCAACGTATGCATTCTTTGCCAATCACATGCCGTCACACAAAATTGAATAATTTGAAATTATTGAAGCAATTAACACCTTTTTGAAAAGTTTTTTTCTGTAGACACTCCGTAGAAGCTGGACACAGAAGGTGTTTCAACGATTGTATACATTTTTTTTATCCCCCTTCCTTTAGATAAAAAAAAACTTTATAAGATTACGTTTCATATTTGTTTTCCCTTCACATTATGCAATATCCTTTCAGCAATTTATTGTTGGCTAAAAATTTTTTCCCGACAACATGTAAATATAAGAGGACGCTTAAATTCGATCGATGAACTTACCATATCAGGCCATATTTAATTTGTTGTGATTTTGTTGGCATTTCTCTTTTAACAATCAAATCCGTTTCTGCTTTTAATCTTCTTAACTTTATTTGTTTGGCTGCTGGCTGACTGGCCCAATTCCCAAAATACAAGTTGTCGGCTTTGCTTTATATTTGTCAGAAAGTCCAAAACACCAACAGCTATAAGAACGAAAACTTAGACCAGTAAATGGCAATAACAACTGGGGTGGAACGGGAAGTAATAATAATAACACACAATATGCGGATGGATAAATGGATGGTTCTGCTCAATACGATTACTTTCTCCTCACTCTTTTAGTCTTCTCTTTAGTAAACATTGCAAATTGTATGAATTTGTGTGCGCACATTATTTAATAATTTTTTCCCTTCGATAATGCCAATAATCGCATTTGTCTATTTGCCCATCTATGAATCTGTATGGGAGCCAAATGTGTCTGATAATGTAGACGGTCATATACATGAGTTTTTCTCACCCGCCCCCCATATGGAATCAGTCTCCCTTTAAGTCACGTATTTATCATAAAAGTATTTACAAATAATACCCCATATGTCAAGACGTGACAATGAATTTTATGACTCGTATTGCTCTCCTCGATTTTAACAAATTGTAAAAATATCACTAAAAGCCAAAGGTCTTTGGAATCCCTGTCGAGTGGCAATAAACAGCTTTTCCATCTGAGCCGACAATGAGCTGCAAATCTTGCCCCCTTCGAAACAACAAATTCACATGATTTCACCCAGTAGGCCACGTCGTCAAGATGTCTTAGAAGAAGGATGCATGACCTTGTTAAATTGATTAAGACATAAACTTGACAGCCCATACGTATCGATGATGACATTTTCATATAGTCGTCGCAAAAATCATGCATGAGATATAATGCGACATTTTGATCAAAGATGTCGCCGATGACTATATAGATGACAAAATCCCAAGTGCAAGTGTGCCTTCAATATCGAAAAATTTGTTATTGATGATGATTATTTTTATTAAAATAACATTTTTACATAAGAAAAAAATTTAATTTTTGTAAGACATTTTTTTAATTTTGGTTCTCCTTTTATATCCGGGAATTTTGTTTATGGCTGGCGTTAGTTTTCTCAATTAATAAATACAGTTTTCGCATATTCACATAGCCGTAATAGACAAGGCGTTGGATGTTGGAGTATCCAACGCCTCGTCTATTACGGCTTCTATTAAAAAATTGACATTTATGAACATTTAAATACGCGTATACTTAGCACACCCGCTTTGTAGAAAAAATCTATGAGAACACAAGGTCTGCAGCTTGGTCAGGCTCCCAAATGTCGGAATATTTTGACACATGTACTGGAGTTAAACAAGGCTGTTTATTGTCGCCAACCCTCTTTGCCATTTACCTTAATGATTTACATGAACACTTGGAGGGAGGACTTCAAGTGGATCAAACTAACATTCGTCTATTAATGTACGCGGATGATATAATAATAATGTCTGATAATCCGAGAACTTTACAACAAATGATCTACAACTTGGAATCTTACTGTGATAAATGGGGAATGGAAGTTAAACAGATAAAATCTGAGATAATGGTATTTAGGAAAGGCGGAAAACTTTCCACAAACGAAAAATGGGCATACAAAGGCGAACTGATCAGAATAGTAAATGAATACAAGTACCTGGGTCTGATACTAACTCCGAAATTATCATTTACTAAACACCTGTCAAAGAAAGAAGAAGCTGCAAAAATTGCTCTTAATTCCACATGGAAACATTTTATTGCTAAACCATCCGTTAACCTAACCTCGAAGTGGAAAATGTTTTTAGCCGTTTGTCGCTCTATACATAGCTACGGTGCGCAGATATGGGGAAATTCCTACTTTAATGAGGTGGAAAAACTCTACCGATACTTTATTAAAAAAATATTGAAACTTCCAGAGGCCACTCCAAACTATGTAATCGCTCTAGAGACAGGATACGAACCTGGTTACATATATACTTATTCTTTGCACTTACAATACTTGTCGAAAGTGTTATTCGATCTCGAGAGCCACAGACTGCCATATATACTAGCCGAAAAACTTGGAAACAAAAATCTAGCCTGGTTTAACGATTATAGTACCCAACTCTCGTTGCATAACATAAATAGTAATAATGTAAAAATAAATAAAAAATCTTGGATGAGTGCAGCACAGCAACTTTTAATGGACATGAAAGCCAATACGTTTAATGATCACTTACAAAAAGCGCAGCAAAGTGAAAACAGAATATATAAATACCTCGATTACAATGTTGGCCCCATGTATTGCACAGAAAAATTCAGCCAAGAACAAATAACTTTGATTCTGAAAGCTAGAGGTGATCTAATGTGGTTGAACTTTAATAAATATAGGACCTCGAATGAACAAAGATGTTCATTGTGTAATTTGGGAGAAGCAGAAAATTTAGTCCACTTCATTGGCCGCTGTCCAGTATTAGCAAATATGAGAGTTAGACATTTTAATAGAACTCTATTGGATCAAACCGAAATTATTAGCATACTAAATGGTGGTGAAGGTTTTTGCTGGGTGAATTTACTAAACTTCTTAAAGGAAGCAAGAAAATATAGACATATGTTAATAGAAGAGTTTAATTACTAATTAAGAATAAAATTAAACAGAAAAATATAATAACTCAATACTCCGGCAGACGGTTTAATTATAAACCATGCTGTAAAATTCTTTATTATCAATAAGATATTTTTTGTAAAATTGTTTTATACATATTATAACGTTATATGAAATAAAGAACCATTGAATTGAATTGAATTGAATTGAATTACTTAGCACAAATTTATGTATGACCATATGTTTCTAAGTTTTTTGTTCTATTATTCGTTTTCACTTTTGTAAATTAATGTGTTAATACTCAAATGACTTATTATTATATTTGGTACAGTTAGCTATCTTTCTCTAAATCAACAAAACAAAGTTCTTGTCAGATGACGGTTTATGGTACTTGGTCTGCTAAGGTGTCCGCTACAAAGTAAATTGTTTAAATTTTGAACGAGAGAAAGAGAGAATAAACAAGTAAGAAGGCGTTAAGTTCGGCCGGGCCGAACTTTGGATACCCACCACCTCGGGTATATATGTGAACCACATTTCGTCAAAATCCAGTGAAAAATGCATACCTTATGCCCCATAGCAGCTCTATAGATATCATCCGATTTAGACCAAATGCTTATAAGTACAAGTCATTGTTCAACCGAGAGATCGGTTTATATGGCAGCTATATCCAAATCTGGGCCGATCTGAGCCAAATTGAAGACAAATATCGAAGGGTCCAACACAAGTCATTGTCCCAAATTTCGGCGACATCGGACAATAAATGCGCTTTTTATGGGCCAAAAACCTTAAATCGAGAGATCGGTCTATATGGCAGCTATATCCAAATCTGAACCGATCAGGGCCAAATAGAAGAAAGATGTCGAAGGGCCTAAGGCAAATCACTGTCCCAAATTTCAGCAAAATCGGATAATAAATGTGGCTTATATGGGCCTAAGACCCTAAATCGGAGGATAGGTCTATATGGCAGCTATATCCAAATTTGGACCGATCTGGGCCAAATTGACGAAGGATGTCGAAGGGCTCAACGCAACTCACTGTCTCAAATTTCAGCAAAATCGGATAATAAATGTGGCTTTTATGGGCCTAAGACCCTAAATCGGAGGATCGGTCTATATGGCAGCTATATCCAAATCTGAACCGATCTAGGCCAAATTGACAAATGATGTCGAAGTGCCTAACACAACTCACTGTTCCGAATTTCAGCGGAATCAGATAATAAATGTGGCTTTTATGGGCCTAAGACCCTAAATCGGCGGATCGGTCTATATGGCAGCTATATCCAAATTTAAATCGATCTGGGCCAAATTGACGAAGGTTGTCGAAGGGTAAAACGCAACTCACTGTGCCAAATTTCAGCAAAATCGGATAATAAATGTGGCTTTTATGGGCCTTAGACCCTAAATTGGCTGATCGGTATATATGGCAGCTATATCCAAATTTGGACCGATCTGGGCCAAATTGACGAAGGATGTCGAAGGGTCCAACGCAACTCACTGTCCCAAATTTCAGCAAAATCGGATAATAAATGTGGCTTTTATGGGCCTAAGACCCTAAATCGGCGGATCGGTCTATATGGGGGCTATATCAAGATATAGTCCGATATAGCCCATCTTCGAACTTAACCTGCTTATGGATAAAAAAAGAATCTGTGCAAAATTTCAGCTCAATATCTCAATTTTTAAAGACTGTAGCGTGATTTCAACAGACAGACGGACAGACGGACAGACGGACGGACATGTCTAGATCGTCTTAGATTTTTACGCTGATCAAGAATATTTATACTTTATAGGGTCGGAAATGGATATTTCGATGTGTTGCAAACGGAATGACAAAATGAATATACCCCCATCCTTCGGTGGTGGGTATAAAAAGCTTTGATGATTTTGTGGACACGCTCAATGAATTGTCGACAAATTTATTTTCATAATCATAAAATTTTATAACAATCATTTAATTTCATAACAGATAATATATAAGAGATGTCTTAAAGAAGTCTTGAAGACAATGTCATGATAGACGTTTGGACTGCTGGGCAGGAGTATACACAATGACAACAAGTAAAAGCGTGCTAAGTTCGGCCGGGCCGAATCTTATATACCCTTCACAATTGATCGCATTTGTCGAGTTCTTTCCTGGTATCTCTTTTAAGACAAACAAAGAATAAAAGAAAAGAATTGCTTTGCTAATGGAATTGAGTTTTCTAGACCACAGTAGAAGTCTTTGTGTAAAATTTCGGCGCAATCGAATAAAAATTGGGCCTTTTAGGGGCTCTAAAAATTAAAAAAAAGAAATCGTTTTATATGGAGCTGTATCAGGCTGAAGACCGATTCAGACTATATTTGACACGTATATTGAAGGTCATGGGAGAAGCCTTTTAGCCAAATCGGATAATAATTACGCCCTCTTGAGGCTCAAGACGTCAAGATCCCATATCGGTTTATATGGCAGCTATATCAGGTTATGGACCGATTTGAACCATTTTTGGGCCAGTTGTTGGAAGTAAAACACGTCATGCAAAATTTCAGCCAAACCGGATAGGATTTGCGCCTTCTAATGGGTTCAAGATCCCGGATCGGTTTATATGGCAGCTATATCAAAACATGGACCGATATACCCCATTTACAATCCCAACCGACCTACACTTATAAGAAGTATTTGTGCAAAATTTCAAGCGGATATCTCCTTCGAAAGTTAGCGTGCTTTCGACAGACAGACGGACGGACATGGCTAGATCAACTTAAAATATCATGACGATCAAGAATATATATACTTTATGGGGTCCCAGACGAATATTTCGAGGAGTTACAAATGACGAAATTAGTATACCTACATCCTATGGTGGGGGGTATAAAAACAGTACAATCAACGACAAGTGCCAACTACATTCGTGTTCATATATATTTGTCGTAAGATCCTAGCAGGTTGCGTCTTAAAGACATCTTAAACGAAGGGTGCATGACCTTGTTAAATCGTTGAAGCCGACAGCCCATACAAATCGTTAATGACATTTTCATATATAGTTATGAAAATCCTGCATGACATTATAAGTTACATTGTAAGCGAACACGTTATCAATGAATATATAGATGACACTTCCTGCATATATTCGCTACTGCGAATATTCCAAAATTTCTGCAAAATCGTTGTTGACGAATTCATTTATTATTAAAATTATATATATATTATTTATTTCTGTTTTTATACCCTCCACCATAAGATGGGGGGTATACTAATTTCGTCATTCTGTTTGTAACTACTCGAAATATTCGTCTGAGACCCCATAAAGTATATATATTCTTGATCGTCATGACATTTTATGTCGATCTAGCCATGTCCGTCCGTCTGTCCGTCCGTCCGTCCGTCCATCCGTCCGTCCGTCCGTCTGTCTGTCGAAAGCACGCTAACTTCCGAAGAAGTTTAGCTAGCCGCTTGAAATTTTGCACAAATACTTCTTATTAGTGTAGGTCGGTTGGTATTGTAAATGGGCCATATCGGTCCATGTTTTGATTTAGCTGCCATATAAACCGATCTTGGGTCTTGACTTCTTGAGCCTCTAGAGTGCGCAATTCTTATCCGATTGGAATGAAATTTTGCGCGACGTGTTTTGTTATGATATCCAACAACTGTGCCAAGTATAGTTCAAATCGGTCCATAACCTGATATAGCTGCCATATAAACCGATCTTGGGTCTTGACTTCTTGAGCCTCTAGCGTGCGCAATTCTTATCCGATCAGAATGGAATTTCGCACGACGTGTTTTGTTATGATACCCAACAACTTTGCCTAGTATGGTTTAAATCGGTCCATAACCTGATATAGCTGCCATATAAACCGATCTTGGGTCTTGACTTCTTGAGCCTCTAGAGGGCGCAATTCTTATCCGAATGCAATGGAATTTCGCACGACGTGTTTTGTTATGATATCCAACAACTTTGCCTAGTATGGTTTAAATCGGTCCATAACCTGATATAGCTGCCATATAAACCGATCTTGGGTCTTGACTTCTTGAGCCTCTAGAGGGCGCAATTCTTATCCGAATGCAATGGAATTTCGCACGACGTGTTTTGTTATGATACCCAACAACTTTGCCAAGTATGGTTCAAATCGGTTCATAACCTGATATAGCTGTCATATAAACAGATCTGGGGATTTGACTTCTTGTGCTTCTAGAGGGCGCAATTCCCATTCGATTTGGCTGAAATTTTGCATGACGTATTTTATTTTTACTTTCAACAACTGTGTCAACTAAGGTTCAAATCGGTTCATTACCTGATATAGCTGCCATATAAACCGATCTGGGATCTTGACTTCTTGACCCCTAGAGGACGCAATTATTTTCCGATATGCCTGAAATTTTGTACGACGGATCCTCTCATCACCATCAACAAACGTGTTTATTATGGTCTGAATCGGTTTATAGCCCGATACAGATCCCATAAAAATCGTTCTCTCTATTTTACTTCGTGAGCCCCAATGGGCGCAGTTCTTATACGAATTGGCTGAAATACACAGGTCTCCAACATATAATTTAATTGTGGTCCGAACCGGACCATATCTTGATATCGTTTTAATAGCAGAGCAACTCTTTTCTTATATCCTTTTTTGCCTAAGAAGAGATGCCAGGAAAAGAACTCGACAAATGCGATCCATGGTGGAGGGTATATAAGATTCGGCCCGGCCGAACTTAGCACGCTTTTACTTGTTCCTTTTGTTTCCGGCAATTTTGTTTATGCCTTGTGTTAGTCTTCCGAATTAAAAATGCAGTCTCGGCACTCCACTTCTCGTCTTTACGGCTTCTAAAAATAATATATAAATATTGACCTATTCAAATATATCCATATGTTTTAAAGGCTTTTATTTTATTATTGTTTTCACTCTTTGAAAATAATATAACAAAAGTTCTGGCTTCGTCAGACGTTGATACCAAATGACAAGTGACCGTATCACAATCTTCTTTATTTTATAATTCGGAACAGTTAGGTTTTTTTAAGGTACAAACAAAGTTTTAAGTCAGATGACTGTTTATGCGACACAGTCTGCAAAGATGTCCACTACAGAGAAAAGTGCTTACATTTTTAATGAGAGAACGCAAATTTTATGACAGATAATATGCAATACATGTCAGAAAAAATGTCATATCGGTGACAAAATTCAAATTGTCTTATAGAAGACTTTGAAGAAAATAGCACGACAGACGTTTGGCTTGCTGGGATGTATTTATTATATGTTTGAGTCTTTGTTTTATTAAGGGACAAATATCCTTAGTTACCTAGCAGTCCGAACGTCTACCATGACATTGTCTCCAGCTACATCTTTAAGGCAATTTGAATTTGGTCACCGATGTGCCTTACAGATTTCACTATTTCACTAACAGTGTCCAGAAAAAAGTCAGCACAATTTTTTTTAATGAGAAATTTAAATTTTATTTATTTTTTTCTTTGTAAAAAATTGTCATGAGACTTGATGAAATGTTCGTTCACAACGTCGCTAACAACGTCATGCATGATTTTCGCGACAACTGTATGAAAATGTCTTAATTGATTTGTATGGGATGTCGGCTATATGTCTTCAACGATTTAAAATGGTCATGCACCTTTCTTTTAAAACGCAACCAGCTTGGTAGTTACATAGCAATCCAAACGGCTATCATAACATTGTCTTCTAAAACGATATGGCATTTTCGCTGACATGTGTTGTATAATATCTGTTATAACATTTAATAGTCGGGAAATTCTCCATTAAGTCATCAAAGATTTTTTCATTCTCTCTCTCTCCTACAAAATTTTAACAATGTACTTTGTAGGGGACGTCTTAGCAGACCGTGTCGCATTAACTGTCATCAGACAAAAATCTTTGATTTGCAGATCATGAAAAGTCTTTTTCATTAAACTAAACCAAATAACAAAACAAAAAATAATGTTTTGAAATGTGACCAAGTCATTTGAGTATAAACGTCCGACGAGACAGAACTTTTATTATACTAGCCGAACCGGGCCCGCTCCGCTGCGCCTTCTTTATCTCTCTAATATCTTTTTAGGGTGGGGACACTGCCGCGGAATGCGGATGTCGAATTCGTGCCATTGTAGCCAATGACGCTGAACGAGTTCGAACATCAGACAAAGCGGTGTTTATCCACACTTAATGTTGGTAATGTTTCTCCTTAGGGTAATGTTCTCATTAGAGGAAGGATGGCAACTCAGACATTTCGACTCAAATATGGATATCAAATTCGTGCTGCACTTCCAAATCTCTTTAATTTGAGCCTCATATTGCCTTGGCCGGTAAATATGAACCGTTTGGAGGGTGTTTTGGGGCTAGGGCGGCCACTGGCACTTTGCAATCAAAATAGATATCAAATTCGTTCTTTATTCCCAACGGAAATGAACTTCAGTTTAGGGGTGCTTTACGGCGTACCCCAAAACACTTGGCTCCAAAATTGGATATGAAAATCGTTTTCTACTCTCAAATACCTTTCATTTGAGTCCCATATTGTCATAATGGGTCAAAAACCCCATTTGACGTATCTTTAGAAGGAAAAGCGCCACCAAGACTTAAATGCAAATTTTAATGTCATATTCGTAATCTACTCTGTAATACCTTTCATTTGAGTTCCATATAGCCAGGTCGAATAATATGCTCATTTGGGGGTATTTGGGGGTGGGCGACCTCCCACTACTTGGACCTAACGTTTAATGCCATATTTGTAATTTACAGCCTAATACTTTTCATTTGAGTACCAAATTGAGTCCTCTGTTTAGAAGAGTTTTGGGGTTGGGGGGACCGCTGGGTATTTGGACCCAAATTTTAATACCATATTCGCGTTCTACTCTCCAATACCTTTCATATGATACCTATATTGTCCCGATGGGGCCACTTTTGACTTTGGGTTGCGTTTTTGGCATAAGAGGGAGGGTCCGTCCCCCTTCCGATACCGAAAAATTATATAGCCTATGTTTTCTTCCAGACCAACCTACATAATATGCAAAAATTTCGAGAAAATCGGTTCTGCTGTTTTTATACACTCCACCATAGGATGGGGGGTATACTAAATAATTTCGTCATTCTGTTTGTACCTACTAGAAATATTCGTCTGAGACACCACAAAGTATTTATATTCTTGATCGTCGCGACATTTTATGTCGATCTAGCCATGTCCGTCCGTCCGTCTGTTTGTCGAAAGCACGCTAACTTCCGAAGGAGTAAAGCTAGCCGCTTGAAATTTAGCACAAATACTTCTTTTTAGTGTAGGTCGGTTGGTATTGTAAATGGGTTATATCGGCCTATGTTTTGATATAGCTGCCATATAAACCGATCTTGGGTCTTGACATCTTTACTTCTTGAGCCTCTAGAGGTCGCAATTTTATTATGGTCTGAATCGGTCTATAGCCCGATACAGCTCTCATATAAAACGATCTCTCTATTTTACTTCTTGAGCCCCCAAAGGGCACAATTCTTATTTGAATTGGCTGACATTTTACACAGTTTACACAGATTAAACTTGAATCGGAAAGGACTCATTGATGTGTGAGAAATTGCCTCTTCTCGGTTCCTGGTGGTAATGTTCTTCCTTAGGGTAATGTTCTCATTAGCGGAGGGATGGCACCTCAGACATTTCGACTCAAATATGGATATCAAATTCGAGCTGCACTTCCAAGTCCCTTTAATTTGAGCCTCATATTGTCATGGCCGCTAAGTCCCGATGGGTAATTAGACTCAAATTTTAATACCATATTCGTATTCTACTCCCGCATACTTTTCATTTGATACCCATATTGTTCTTATCGGTCCACTTTTGATTTTGGGTTGTGTTTTTGGAGAAACGGTGGAGGGACCGCCTCCATCCGTTATCAATAAAACATAAAGCCTATTCCTACTTCCTGACCATATTCGTAGTCTACTCCCGAATTCCTTTCATTTGAGTTCCATATTGTCATGATCGCCAAATAAACCTATTTTAAGGGGTTTTGGGGCTTGAGCGGCCCCAGGTACTTGCTCCCAACTAATACCATTTATTGAATACCTTTCATTGAATACCTTTCATTGAATACCTTTCATTTGAATACCTTTTATTTGAATCCCATATTGTTCCGATCGGTCCACTTTTATGACCAGTTAGCGAAGAAAGCTAGATTTAATGATTTTGGCATAAAACAGCACCTGTTGCCAAAAGAAGTAGGATTATTGACATAAATTTATTTTTTATTTTGAATATAGAAACCATTAAATGCAACAAGACTTTAAAACGGATTCCACTCCTAAGAATTTTGAGAAATTATATCGTTCGATTTTTGGGATATAAAAAATGTTCGACATTCAACAAGCCAATATTCCCCCCAAAACATGACGAGAAGAAATGTTCTAACTGGCTTCAGTCGTCCACTTTACGTCAATCGAAATTTCATTACGATAGCCCTTTCCTAACTCGAGCTAGATTGTTTCTAAGGCAGTTAAATTCTTGGTTATTTTTTGTCATTAATGGGTTAATGCGATTTTTTTAAAGACCGAATCGCAATGCCCGAAAATGCTATGTTGGAAAGGAGTACTCTAAATTTGGAAATTTCAGCCTAATTTCAGTAGAAAATGTATTCCAATTTTCCTGCGGATTTTTGTACTCTCAAATACCACTCATTTAAACCACATACTGCAATAGCCAGCAAAATTTGGAACCCCAGAGACTTCGTCCAAAAAATTAAAATCAATTTCGTACTCTACTCCGAAAGACCTTTCATTTAATATCCGTATAGCCATGGTCGGTAAATATGCTCGATTTGAGGATTGGATATCAGATTCGTTTCTACTCTCAAATACGTTAAATTTGATTCCCATATTGTAGTGATTGGTCTAAAAATCCGTTTGGCGGGTTCGGGGGTTGGGCGGCCCGGCTCTCCTAGGCACTCCACCCCAGATTTTGATAGAAAATTTTTGTTTTTAGGATACTATTAGTGTGCAAACAAAATTTCGCATAGATTGCCCTATCCATATCCGAGATTTGGTATTTTTGAAAATCTTATTTTATTTTAAAAAATACCAAATCTCGGATATGGATAGGGCAGGATCCTGTCCTTCACATATCAAAAAATTAAGTACCCTATTTTCACCACGGGTCCATATGTAAAAATTTCAAGAAAATCGGTTCAGCTGTTTTTGAACCTATATAGAACACACAAATTACTTTTTCTTCCGTACCAAATATGATTTAGTTTATCTGTTGGAAGTTGTATTGATGCCTTCGAACGCTAAGATAACGGCAATGGCTCTTGCCGCTGCTCCGTGGTTCAGGTTCCAATCTTAGCCGGGCTCTGCCAAATTTTTAATCTTTCAAGTTTTTGCCTGTTAGGGCGAGATCATTAAATTTTACTATTTTTACTTGTTTCTCTTTCGAGACGAGCTGAATGATCGAAAATACATATGGAAAAGCAAAGCCAAATATAGCAACACACACCAACCACTATGGGACGTGTTTCGTCTTTCGTTAGAAGACTTTTCAACCATATTAGGTGTGATGGCTTCAAGGGCCGTGCGTTGGTATGCTGTATTTGAATCGTATTAATTGCGAAAACGCATCTATGATACAATTACCACATTAACCAAGCTCGACGACCCTGCTTGTTAGGTGTACTTTTTTATACCCTCCACCATAAGATGGGGGGTATACTAATATCGTCATTCTGTTTGTAACTACTCGAAATATTCGTCTGAGACCCCATAAAGTATATATATTCTTGATCGTCGCGACATTTTATGTCGATCTAGCCATGTCCGTCCGTCTGTCCGTCCGTCCGTCCGTCTGTCGAAAGCACGCTAACTTCCGAAGGAGTAAAGCTAGCCGTTTGAAATTTTGCACAAATACTTCTTATAAGTGTAGGTCGGTTGGTATTGTAAATGGGCCATATCGGTCCATGTTTTGATATAGCTGCCATATAAACCGATCTTGGGTCTTGACTTCTTGAGCCTCTAGAGTGCGCAATTCTTATCCGATTGGAATGAAATTTTGCACGACGTGTTTTATTATGATATCCAACAAGTTTGCCAAGTATGGTTTAAATCGGTCTATAACCTGATATAGCTGCCATATAAACCGATCTTGGGTCTTGACTTCTTGAGCCTCTAGAGTGCGCAATTCTTATCCCATTAGGATGAAATTTTGCACGACGTGTTTTGTTATTATATCCAACAACTGTGCCAAGAATGGTTTAAATCGGCCAATAACCTGATATAGCTGCCATATAAACCGATCTTGGGTCTTGACTTCTTGAGACTCTAGAGGGCGCAATTCTTATCCGATTTGCCTGAAATTATGTACTACGGATCCTCTCATGACCATCAACATAGGTGCTTATTATGATCTAAATTGGTCTATAGCCCGATACAGCTCCCATATAAATCGATCTCTCTATTTTACTTCTTGAGCCCCCAAAGGGTGCAATTCTTATTCGAATTGGCTGTCATTTTACACAGGTCTCCAACATGTAATAATATAATAATAGCAGAGCAAATCTTTTCTTATATCCTTCTTTGCCTAAGAAGAGATGCCGGGAGAAGAACTCGGCAAATGGGATCCATGGTGGAGGGTATATAAGATTCGGCCCGGCCGAACTTAGCACGCTTTTACTTGTTTTCCTTAGTCTTACTCTAAAATTTTGACAACATTTGAACTATTAAAATTTTTTTTATATCCATTTTTTTCTGTGGCAATGATTGGAACTTAAACAACCTTAAACACCGTCTTAGTTTGAAAAGTTAACAAATAATACCGCAAACAACCGCAACGAAATTCCTATATTTTATTTTTCTTCATTTAAGGGACCGATAGGTTGTCATAACGCAGAGAAATGCTGTATGATTAAGTTTGACCACTCTGCGCTCTCTCTGTTCATGTTGGCTTCTCGTAATTAGAGCCACCTACTGATTGTTTTTAATTGGATCAACTAAATTCAATCGGATCCACTGAATCCATTTGAAGAGAGCCAGTAGATGGGCTAATTTAAACTACCTTAAATACCGTCTAGGTTGAAAAAATAAAAAAAATAATTTATTTATTTATTTATTATTTTTCTTCATTTAAAGGTCCAATAGGTTATCATAACAAAGAAAAATGCTGTATGATTAAGTTTGGCCACTCTGAACTCTCTTTGTTCATGATGGCTTCTCCAAATTAGAGCCATCTACTGGCTGTTTTTAATTAAATCAATTAAATCCAATTGGATCAACTGAATCCATTTGAAGTGAGCCAGTAGAAGGGCTAATTTAAATGTTGATGCTACTCGCTTGGAGTGGATCATCATGTGGTGGTTGCTTAATTTGACTATACGACTACCTATGAAATAGTAATTATTTAGTCTTTTTATACCCACCACCGAAGGATGGGGGTATATTCATTTTGTCATTCCGTTTGCAACACATCGAAATATCCATTTCCGACCCTACAAAGTATATATATTCTTGATCAACGATCTAGACATGTCCGCCCGTCTGTCTGTTGAAATCACGCTACAGCATTAAAAATAGAGATATTGAGCTGAAACTTTGCACAGATTCTTTTTTTTTGTCCATAAGCAGGTTAAGTTCGAAGATGGGCCATATCGGACTATATCTTGATACAGCCCCCATATAGACCGATCCGCCGATTTAGGGTATAAGGCCCATAAAAGCCACATTTATTGTCCGATTTTGCTGAACTTTGGGACGGTGAGTTGCGTTAGGCCCTTCAATATCCTTCGTCAATTTAGCTCAGATCGGTCCAGATTTGGATATAGCTGCCATATAGACCGATCCTCCGATTTAGGGTCTTAGGCCCATAAAAGCCACATTTATTATTCGATTTTGCTGAAATTTGGGACAGTGTTTGTGCTAGGCCTTCTGACATCATTCCTCAATTTGGCCCTGATCGGTTCAGATTTGGATATAGCGACCACATATACCGATCCTCCGATTTAGGATTTTAGGCCCATAAAAGCCTCATTTATTATCCGATTTTGGATACTTGAATCCAAGTTTTTGTACCATATTCGCATTCTACTCTCCAATATCGTTCGTTTGATACCCATATTGTCCTTATCGGTCCACTTTTGATTTTGGGTGGCGTTTTTAGTGTAACGGGGGAGGGTCTGTCTCTTTCCCATATCATCAAATTATATATCCCATACATCCTTCCAGACTATATTCGTTATCTACTCCCGAATACCTTTCATCCGATCCCCATATTGTCATTATCGCCCAATAAATCTATTTTGGGGGTTTTGGGGTCGGTGTGACCCCCCTAATTACTCGGACCCAATTTTTATACCCTCCACCATATGATGATGGAGGGTATAAAAATTCTTGATCGTCGCGAAATTTTATGTCGATCTGGCCATGTCCGTCCGTCCGTCTGTCCGTCCGTCTGTCTGTCGAAAGCACGCAAACTTCCGAAGGAGTAGAGCTAGCCGCTTGAAATTTGCACAAATATTTCTCATTAGTGTAGGTCGGTTGGGATTGTAAATGGACCATATCGGTCCATGTTTTGATATACCAGCCATACAAACCGATCTTGGGTCTTAACTTCTTGAGCCTCTAGAGTGCGCAATTCTTATCCGATCGGAATGAATTTTTGCACATAGTGTTTTGGTATCACTTCGAATCGGTTCATAATCTGGTATAGCGGTCACATAAACCGATCTTGGATCTTGACTTTTTGAGCCAATAGAGCTCGCAATTCTCATCCGATTTGACTGATTTTTTGCATAAGGTGTTTTGTTAAGACTTCCAATAACTGTGCTAAGTATGGCGCAAATCAGTACATAACCTGATATAGCTATAGAGCACGGCTTCTCTCATGACCTTCATCATACATGTCTAATATGGTCTGAATCGATCAATAGCTTGATACAGCTCCCATATAAACCGATCACCCGATTTTTCTTCTTGAGCCGCTAGAAGGCTTCTACAATGTTCAACATTCATTTATGGCTCGAATCGGACTTTAACTTGATGTAACTCCAATAGCATAACAGTTCTTATTCAATATTCTCTGTTTGCCTAAAAAGAGATACCGCGCATAGAATTCGACAAATGCGATCCATGGTGGAGGGCATATAAGATTCGGTCTGGCCGAATCTAGCACGCTCTTACATGTTAATTATGTTATATTTACTTCAACGAATTGTTATTATACCCTCCACCACAGGATGGGGGTATACTAATTTCGTCATTCTGTTTGTAATTACTCAAAATATTCGTCTGAGACCCCATAAAGTATATATATTCTTGATCGTCGAGACATTTTATGTCGATCTAGCCATGTTCGTCCGTCCGTCTGTCTGTCGAAAGCACGCTAACTTTCGAAGGAGTAAATCTAGCCGCTTGAAATTTTGCTCAAATATTTCTTATTAGTGTAGGTCGGTTGGGATTGTAAATTGACCATATCGGTCCACGTTTTGATATAGCTGCCATATAAACCGATCTTGGGTCCTGACTTCTTGAGCCTCTAGAAAGCGCAATTCTTATCCGAATGGGTTCATAATCTGGTATAGCTGCCATATAAACCGATCTGGGATCTGGAGTTCTTGAGCCTCTAGATGGCGCAATTCTCATCCAATTTGGCAGATATTTTGTACAACGGCTTCTCTCATGACCTTCAACATACGTGTCTAATATGGTCTGAATCGATCAATAGCTTGATACAGCTCTCATGTAAACCGATCTCCCAATATTGTTTCTTGAGCCCCTACAAGTCGCAATTCTTATCCGAATGAACTGAAATATTTCACAATGACTTCTACAATGTTCAGCATTCATTTATGGTCCGAATCGGACTTCAACTTGATATAACTCCAATAGCATAACAGTTCTTATTCAATATTCTCTGTTTGCCTAAAAAGAGATACCGCGCATAGAATTTGACAAATTCGATCCCAGGTTGAGGGTATATAAGATTTGGCCCGGCCGAACTTAGTACGCTCTTGTTTTATTTCTAATTTTTACTTAGACTGGCTTCGTATTTGCGAAAGCATTTTTGTTCGATATGCATTTTGATACATGATGTTGATTGGTGATAAAATTTAAAATGACTTTGGTGTAGTAACAAAATGTAATGTAATGATATGTTGGAGAGGAGTACTCAAAATTTGGAAATTTCTCCCTTATTTCAGTTGAAAATGTATTCCTATTTTCCTGTGGCTTTTTCTACTCTCAAATACCTCTTATTTAAACCCCACATTGTAATGGTGAGTAAAAGTCCTGTTCAAGGGTGTGGTGGATCCCCAGAGACTTGGTCTCAAACATTGAAGTCAATTACGTACTCTATTCATTTCATATATGATCCATACTGCCATGGTCGGTAAATATGTTCGATTTGGGGGGTTTTTTTGGGGTGGGGTGACCCACGAAACACTTAGTCCGACAATTAGATATCGGATTCGCTTTCTACTCTCAAATATCTTTAATTTCATACCCATATTGTAGTGATTGGTCTATAAATCCGTTTGGCTGGTTTTGGGGGTGGGCGGCTCTCCGGGGCACCCCACCACAGATTCTGATACCAAATTTTTGATTTGAGGTTAATGTAAGTGTACCAACAACATTTCGCTTAAATCGCCCTACCCAGATCTGGTGTTTTTGAAGATTATTGTTAAGGCCCGTCTTAGAATGGGAAAGTTAAAAACTAATACCCCAAACAATCGCAACGAAGTCATGATGAAGATAAATGCTGTATGATCAATTTTGACCACTATGCTCTCATTCTGTTCATGTTGGCTTCTCCAAATTAGCGCCATTTATTGACTGTTTTCAATTGGCTCAACTAAATCCATTTTAAAATAGCCAGTAGATGGCACTTACTTAAATATTAGTGGTACTACTCGCTTGGAGTGGCTTAACGTCTATAACATTGATCATCATGTGGTAGTTGGCTATAAATGACTATATTCAATAGTCATCATTTAGTCTTTTTTAAATCAAATCAAATTACCATATTAAACGATTTTCTGTGGTAAAGAACTAATTTACCAGTCTAAATATTTACTATTAAACCACGTTAATTTTTTGAACAAACAAGTTTTGCCCAGCAGCACGTCGCTTGGTCTTGTCTATTGACGCACAAAAAGTAACGTATCAAGCTGAACGTCATAATTTTTGGGGTATGGTGGCCTACATTTATTTGTGTCCCTACACATTATTTAAATCACACAGTTAGGTCATTTTGATTGATCGACTTTTTTGGGGTGAGATGGTCCGCTAGATATATGAGCAGAATATCAGATTCGCAGTCCACATGCTCATACCTTTAATTTATCCCCATATTGTCATGATTGGTGTATACAGTCGTTTGGTGGATGGTGTCTCTATGAGGGTTGTGTGCCACACTCCATCTGCCACTTGAGCACGTATTTAAATGACGCACTCTATTCCAAAATATCTATCATTTGAACCCCCATTGTCTTAATTGGTCAAATAATCTATTGGAAGCGATTTTTGAAGGTAAAGCGCCACCTAGATTCTTGGACACAAAGTTTAATGTCATATTCGTAATCATCTCCCAAATACCCTTTGTTTGAGTCTTATATAGCTATGATTGTGCAAATACTTGGACATAATTTTTTATGTCATATTCGTAATCTTTTCTCGAATACCTTTGATTAGAGTTCTATATTGATATGTACCTCCAATATGATTGTTTGGGGAACTTTTAGGTTTGGAGTGGCCCCCGGGTTCCTTGGACTAAACTTTTAATGCCATAATCGTATTCCACTCCAATACCTTTCATTTTATACCCATTGTGTCCCGATCGGTCAACCTTGATTTTGGGTGGTGTTTTTGAGTTAACGGTGGAGAGTCCGCCCCCTTCCAATATCAACAAATTATATTGCCTATACCTCTTTTCTGACCATATTCGTGATCTACTCCCGAATACCT
Source organism: Stomoxys calcitrans (assembly GCF_963082655.1). Lineage (NCBI taxonomy): Eukaryota > Metazoa > Arthropoda > Insecta > Diptera > Muscidae > Stomoxys > Stomoxys calcitrans. The sequence continues at coordinate 126,355,689 of NC_081552.1, read as the reverse complement.
TTCATTCTAGTCCAATATGCTTATTTGAAGGGATTTTGGGGTCGGGGCATATGGTATAGCATTTGGTTTCTGCATAGAGACATTGGTGTTTGGATATTCTCAGTCAGTGACAACAACAAAACTAAATACTAGCTGTGAGACAACCATTTGGAACACAACAGTGGTCCTTGCTGCGAACCGAGGAATATTGGCTCAAATAGTAGTGGTTTACTTCAAACTGTGGAACAAAATAAAGGGTGATTTTTTTGAGGTTAGGATTTTCATGCATTAGTATTTGACAGATCACGTGGGATTTCAGACATGGTGTCAAAGAGAAAGATGCTCAGTATGCTTTGACATTTCATCATGAATAGACTTACTAACGAGCAACGCTTGCAAATCATTGAATTTTATTACCAAAATCAGTGTTCGGTTCGAAATGTGTTCATTCACCGTAACGTTGCGTCCAACAGCATCTTTGAAAAAATACGGTCCAATGATTCCACCAGCGTACAAACCACACCAAACAGTGCATTTTTCGGGATGCATGGGCAGTTCTTGAACGGCTTCTGGTTGCTCTTCACTCCAAATGCGGCAATTTTGCTTATTTACGTAGCCATTCAACCAGAAATGAGCCTCATCGCTGAACAAAATTTGTCAAAATTTGAACACATTTCGAACCGAACACTGATTTTGGTAATAAAATTCAATGATTTGCAAGCGTTGCTCGTTAGTAAGTCTATTCATGATGAAATGTCAAAGCATACTGAGCATCTTTCTCTTTGACACCATGTCTGAAATCCCACGTGATCTGTCAAATACTAATGCATGAAAATCCTAACCTCAAAAAAATCACCCTTTATATAGGGATTGGCTGTGATTCGTGTGGTAAATAATTTGTTCATACGTAATTAACATCTGCATACTCAAGTCGAACCCTCGAGTCAATAATTCTGTCTCATCTCATATCGGGCAGATTCCGGGTTTGTCAAATCAGGGAAGCCTGAATCAATGGCGACCGTGACAGGACACTGCCTTTCTTTCTAAATCTACGATCTTTTCCAGTAGAGTTGTCGTAAAGCCGACCTTACTTTAATTGGCTATGACAGAATATTTGTTCCACTAGCCAAACGTATTGTAGAATAGCGTTTCAAGCGCCTCGATCTTCTGCGCTCATTCTAATATCTCTGACACAAAGTTTCGAGGTGTCTCCCACCACTTGATCTTTCCATCGGGCTTTTGATCTTCCCAGTTTGCGTGTACCACCGTGTTTGCCTTCAAAGACTTCTTTTCCGGAGCTTCTTCATGATATATAACATGACCTAGCCAACGCAGCCGTTGTATTTTGATGTGTGTAACTATGCTATCGTCTTCATACAGCTCATACAGCTCGTGGTTCATACGTCGCCTATATTCTCCATTAACGCAATCTGGTTCACATATTTTACGAAGAATCTTTCTCTCAAATACTCCAAGCACTGCCTCATCTGCTTTCACAAGTACCCATCCTTCATAACCATATCACAGCACAGGTGGAAAGCCGACCTTGCCAAGGCCTTTTGTCTACAGGAGTTATAATTAAACAAAAGTTATAATTAAACTCATACATCTCTTTGGAATTAAGTTGTTTTTTATTTCCTTCAATTGCGTAACAAAACTGGTTCTTGGAATTTTATCTAGTTCCAATCATGTTTTGAGTTTCGATTGGGGTTTGTGCAGAGCGAATCAAGCGACTTTTCTCGGCCATTTTCGTTGCCACAATAGTTGGTACATCGTCGGCATACATTGCACTATGATGTACGATTGAGATATAATTGGAAGTTCTAACTTTTAAATTTTTTTGGCCATTATATCGCATTCGAGGTTAGCAGTTTCAGAAATAATTTCCACTTCATAAAACATGAACGAGGCAGCAGCAGAAATTCCTCATAAAAGTCCTACTATTGAAGAGCTAAAACAGCAGCGAAAGGCAGTATGACTCGTACTAAAAATGTCGTTTGTCTTCTACTGAATTAGAATGTAGCTTAGGAATTATTGAATCTTGTAATAGGATACTACCTGTGCCAAATTGTAAGACTAATCCCTGATGATAGTGGCAGGCCTGAAATTGATGAATTGTACATCAGCATTAAAACACGGATATTGACCCTCATTGGCAATAACCGTCGTCAGAGCTTGACGAACAGTCATTCCATGTGCCCCAGACTATGTCAACTCGTTTACCAAACTTGAAACTTCCTAAATTTGATGGAAAGTATTTACAATACAAAACTTTTATAAATACTTTCAACAACCTGATTAATAGGAACCTACTTCCGAAAATGTCAACCACTTACTCTCGTGTGCCAGTGGTGAAGCACTAGCGACTATCAAGGCATTTCAAGTCACAGACGAAAATTATCCTAAAGCTCTCAATCAAAAGAAAGATACGGTAATGACACAGAGAGAACATAATATCAATGTTTGAAATGCCGAAAACGGTTGCCCAAAAAGTAATTGCGGATTTTCATATAGTCGGCGTTGACAAATTTTTTCACAGCTTATGACTCTGTAATTGCATTCTTTCTTCTGTCAGTTATCAGCTGTTACTTTTTGCTTGCTTTGGAAAAAAAGTGTAAAAAAGTAAAAAAAAGTTCATTCTAAGCTTTATGAAAAATGCATTTACTTTCTTTTAAAAAATCCGCCATTACTTTTTGGGCAACCCAATAGATTTAAAATTTCGACACTATATAGCTCACTCAAGTTTCTTGGCTCACACGAACAGATTTGTGACGCGTTCATCATTCATTTGGCGAATGCAAGAAGAGAAAGATTATCGAACTCCATCAATTTAAGGAAATCTAGAAACACAGTGGGTATTTTGGGATTTGGAGCTTCAGGAGTGAAAGTTGCATACAAAACGCAAAACACTGTTCGATCTCGATTAAACAATTTTGGACTGTCTCTAGAATTTATAATAGCTCATAAGATTTCTGGCTATCATACTGATGAAAATATTCATATCACAGAGTTTAATTTGCCCCAGAACATTGGCTTGAGGAACCAGAGTTCCATCGTAGAAGTGGAATAAATTTAATTAATTGTCTATCTGTAGGACAAATTAAACTGGGCGATAGTTTACCCAGTCTGCAAAAGACCCTTCTTCGATGGATTATTTCTGGCAGATATACCAGTAACCAAAAGGTTAAATCTTCTGAATCGAGATACGCAGTAGTGGAAGACGTTTTTGCCAAAATTAACAAAAATGTCGAGATGCTTTGGAAACTATTGTAAATGCCTTTAAAGGAAACCGTGAAATACTATCCCAAGAACAACAACAATGCTAGCAACATTTTCAGACCAATGTTACGATACAAGATGACGGAAGATTTATGGTGCGTCTCTCCTTTAAATAGACACCCTCGTCACTTGGAAATTCTAAGAATATAGCGATGAGACGATTCTCTTCATTGGAGCTGAAACTGAATCAAAGAAGGTTACGATAATTTTCCACCGGGTAAATACCTAATAAATACCATTTTTGGGTATTTGTAACTTTGCAGATATCTTGGGTATAAAAAAATTTTCCGAACAATTTTTGATGATTTCGTATTCTTTGTATACAAACCTGACCTTCTGATCATAGAGTCGGATTTAAGTTATATATAGCGCTATATAGACCGATCTCTAGACTTGAGGCAATAAATTGGTCATTTCTCATCCGATTTCGATGAAATTTGGCACAGTGGGTTCAGGTAGACCCCTATTCATTTCTGTGCAGTGCGGTTCAGATCAAACAATATTTGGATATAGCTGCCTTTAAACCTCCCACCCGATCTCCCGATATAGGGTGACGATGCCATAAAACCATAAGCCCGAAATCGATAAAAATTGGCACAGTCTGTTCTGGTAAACCCCTACCTATTCCTGTCAAATGTGGTACAGATCGATCCATATTTGGATATAGCTGCCAAATAGACCGTTATCCCGATGAAGAGTATTGAGCCCATAAAAGGAGCATTTTTCATCCGATTTGGATGAAATTTGAAACAGTGTAATTTGATAGACCTCTACAATTGTTTGTTGAATATCGGATCATATTTGGATATAGCTGCCATATAGACCGATCTCCCGATATAGAGTATTGTAAAGAACATTGTCTGGAGTATTTAGTGCACATTCCTACCGGAACTCGCTGTGCAATTTGTACCCCTCTAAACTTTTTGTTGAATATCGTCCAGATCGGACCAAATTTGGATGTAGCTGCCTATAGACCGATCTCCCGAAATAGAGTATTGAGCCCATAAAAGGAAAATTTTTAATCCGATTTTGATGAAATTTGAAACAGTGAGTTTTGATAGACATCTGTTTGTTGAGTTTCGTCCACATCGAAACATATTTGGATATAGCTCCCATATAGACCGATCTCCCGATATAGAGTATTGAGCCCATAAAAGGAGCTTTTTATATCCGATTTAGATCAAATTTGAAATAGTGAAATTTGATTTGTTTTGTTTGATTTGTTTGTAACACCCAGAAGAAAAAGAGAAAGACCCATTGATAAGTATACCAGTCGGCTCAGAATCACACTCTGATTCTTTTTAGCTATGCCCGTCTATATATCTGTCTGTGTGTCCGTTTGTCTATGTTAATTTGTGTGCAAATTACAGGTCGCAGTTTTCATCCGATCGCCTTCAAATTTGCTAAAGGCATGTTTTTCGGCCTGGAAACGAATTTTATTGAAATTGAAAAAAAAAACGGTTCAGATTTAGATATAGCTCCCAAAGATACGTTCGTCCGATTTATTGTAATAATGCAATAAAATGGTCATTTGTAAACCGATTCTTTCGAAATTTGGCATGAAGGATTTTCTCATGACTTTCGAAATTACTGGTGAATTTCATAGAAATGGGTTGTGAGTTAGATATAGCTCTCATATTTATCTTATATATAAAAATCAATTTGTGTTTGTTTGTAGGCTTGTTTGTTTGTATGTTTGTGTGTTCCTTATAGACTCAGAAACGGCTGAACCGATTTTCTTGAAATTTTCACAGATGGTGCTTAATGATCCCGTGGTGAAATTTGCGTACTACATTTTTTGAGATCAGAAACGCCAGATCTCGTAGATGAGTAGTGCGATTTAAGCAAAATTTTGTGTGCTCTCATATAGTACCCTAAAAATAAAAATTTGGTATCCAAATTTTGGAGTGGGTACCTAGCAATATGCGCCACCCTAAAAACTACCAAACATATATTTAGACCAATCACGGCCCCGCCCCCACAACACCACCCAAATAGTAAGTATTTTCTGACTATTGCAATATGAGGTTCAAATAAGAGGGTTTTTAAAGTGGAAAACGAATCCGATGTATATTTTCAAGGCCGACTCACTGAGTGGCCGCCCATCCCCCAAAACACCCCCAAGCCGGTCATGTTGGCTGACTATGGAAAAATTGGGCTCAAATTAAAGGTATGTGGGAGTAGACTACGTATCTGATATCAACATTAGGGACCAACTGTCTAGCGGACGTCCCACCACCATAGCAATCCCCAAATAGGATGTATCATAGTTTTTAGAACCAATAACCCAAACCGGACATTGGACTGACTTTTGCAATAAGGAGTTTAAATGAGATTAGAAAACGAATTTGATATCCAATTTTGAGAGCAATGGCAATATGGGGTTTATATAAATGATATATAGATATATGAGAATAGAGTACGTTGCTGATATATTTTCCGGCCTTAATGTTTGGGGAACCACCCTAATCGCCACAACACCCCTAAATCGGGCATATGTACCGACCATGTCAATGTGGAGTTTTAATGAAAGGTATTGGGGGGTAGAGCAAGAATTGATACCCATTTTCGCAAGAATTGATACCAAAATACCCCACAAACAGAAATTTTTTAGTGACCATCGCATATGGGGCTCAAATAAAGGTATTTGGGAGTAGAATACGAATTTGATATCCAAAAATTTAGGGCCATGTATTTAGGGCATAACCCCTTTCCCAAAACACTCCCAAAGGGGAAAAAAATTTTCAACCATGCCAATATGTGGCTCAAATGAAAGGTTTGGGGGACGCCTCATCCTGTTAACTCTTCTTAAGGCAATGGCAATATGGGGTTTAAATAAATGGTATTTGAGAGAAGAGCACGATGCTGGTATTATTTCAGTGCCAAGTATCTGGGCGACCACCTCTCCCACTAAAACACCACTAAATCAGACATCATGAGAATATCGGGCTGAAATGAAGTATTTTAAGAATGGAATACACCTTACATCCAAACTTAAATTCGTAGACCAATAAAGATAATATGGGATTCAGATAAAGGCACTTATATTGTTAAACTGTTAGTAAAGCGATATACTATTTTCGTAGCATGGTATTTCTCTAAAAGATTTTTAATTGTCAAAAATAAATATTCCAAGGAAACTTTTGTTCCATATAAAGTAAAAGAAGGTGCAGCGGAGCGGGTCGGGGTCAGCTAGTCTATATATATAGATTTATATGAGAGTGTGCCAACAAAGTTTCGTTCAAATCGCCCTACCTATCTCCGAGATATGATGTTTTTAGAAAATTATTGTTAATAATTTTGAAGCCGTTGAGTAACACGCAGGTTTTTTTTTTCGCTCCTCGAAGAAATATATATATATATATATATATATATATATATATATCCCTATCTCGGAATTGGTACTGCCTATTACGAAAAAAATGTAAAGCCTTTTGGAGTAGGCTAGAAATGGGCTCCAAAGACTCAACATCTGCGGTGGTGGCGTCAGACTGTAGCGCGTTGTCCTCCCCTCCTTTAGGTGTGGGTGCCTTGGCACCTGTAGTCGAAAGTAATGCTTCAAGCGCCAGAGGGATGCACAGTTCGTCCCCAGCCTTTATAGTGTTTCTAACTCGGATTCAAACAGCGACTGTGTCAATGAAACAGTTATCGCTGTCGAATCGAGAGATGAGGCATCGGGTTGACAGCCTTTGCTAAGCTCACAAGCGGACCGAGAAAGTGATCCGGTGCACGACGAAGGAGACAGAGGAGTATGTACCGACAGCGTAATCGGGTGAAAGTGCAGGATGCTGGAAGCGATAGAACTAACATTCCAGGCACTTCTACGGAAGCTGGAAAAAGAATCAGATCTCCCGAAGAGCATAACACTGCTAAAATACTGAGGAAGAAAAGGAGCTCCCCGCTTTCAAGTACTGTGGGAAAACCAAGGAGGGTAGGCAGAAATTTTCATTCTGCGACATCAGGCCGTGCAGTGGCAGGTGACTCAACACCGCCCAACAAACATTGGGCCGACAACGAGACAATCACGGCATCTCTCAATATTGGAAAGATTAAGAGAAGCAATGATCCTGATAGTAAAATATCAGGCAGTGCAGTGGCGAGAGACCCAACACAGCCTTACAAACAGGAACCCGACGACGGACCCATCAGCACCTTAAAAATTCGGAATACTGGGATAGGTAAAGATCCTAATATTAAAACATTAGGCAGCGCAGCGACAGGTGACTCAATGCAACGCAACGAACAGGGAGCCGATGATGGTACCATCACCTACTCCCCAGAAGCCCATTTACTTAAGATTTTGAAGACCAAGATAGGCAAAGATCCCAGTACTGAATCATCAGGTAGTACAAGAAATGGAAACCCAATACAGCCTAACGAACAGGGACTCGACGATGGAACCATTACCGACTTTATGAAGAGTCGGAAGACTAGACTAGGCAATAAACCTAAAACGATGACATCAGGCAGTGCAGTTACAGGAAAGTCAATGCAGTTTAAAGAACAGTGAGCAGACTATGAGATCATCATCTATTCCGAGTATGCCCATTTGAGAAAATCAGCAAGGGCAAGATTCATATTGCCTTAATTCAGGAGCCATGGACGACTCGGAACAAAGTTCCTGGACAGAGCCATACCGACTTCCAATTATTCGATGCTTACACTGGTACTCGGCCCAGAACCTGCATTGTTTGTCATAAAAATTTGAATTATATATTTTCCCCAGAGTGGTCAATGACGGATTCAAAAGTGTTGAGACAAGGAGACGTTGGAGCATACCTGACATTACTTTATCTGCCTTTGGATTCTCCGACACCGCCATTGCCAAATCCGATAATCTTCCGGAATAAGTTGAAATAAGAAGAAGGCTTGGGCAAGATAGTTTACATTGTCCATGCATAGAAGACAGGATTACGACTGCACTGGAAACGCAATCAGCCCAAGAAAAACCCTGGGTGATGGGGGAGATTCGCAATATTGGGAAAGAATTCCGCAGACCTTTTAACAGGAAGTTTATTGGGATATGTATTTCAAACGGCTCAAGCAATACAATAAGATTACCAGAGCGGCAAAACGTGCCTTCTGGAAGCTTTTCTGCGAACATGTCGATAACGTTAATGACGCCGCCAAGATAAAAAAGTTTTTCTTAAAATCCCATGTCCAAACTGAAACTTTAGTAGACGACATGGAAGTGAGAGCAAAGACATCGGAGGACATATTGAGGCTTTTAATGAAAATCCATTTTCCACAGGATACGAAGGGTCTCACGGAGACACCGGAATCTTGGAATAATGACGTTGATCGAAGGTTTATAATAACGGAATTTATGGTGAAGGAATCCTTGAGGAGCTTCAAACCATATAAGTCACCCGGACCTGACGGAATATTTCCGGCGTGACTACAGAAAGAGGCAGACTATTTGACGCTTCGTCTGGCTACAATTTTCACAGCGTGCCTAGGACTTATATACTCCGAAAGCATGGCAGGAGGCAAGAGTGGTGTTTATACCAAAATACAAACAGCTCAAATACAAACAGAATGCCTAACATGTTGTCTTGGCATAGGCGGAGCAATGAGTACCACGCCCACTAGGGTACTGGAGGCTATTCTAGATATCCCACCTATTGACACACAATTTAAGTGTGAGGCAGCCACCGCGGTTATGAGACTTAAAGCGATGGAAGAATGGATTGAGGATGGAAGCAGCTCATACCATCGCGGTATAATCGAGGCAACCATAGGAAATCTGGAAGGAATGGAAGAGGTATCCTTTCGGATACCTGAGATGTACCTTGAAGTCGAGTGCGAGGCACTGCTGCCATCGGCACAGTCTTGGATTGAGGGAACCCTAGTATTGCCATCTGGAAGATCATGTTACACGGATGAATCAAAGCTAGAGGACAGAGTGGGCCTGGGGTTTTACATTGGCAACCTAGGGACTGAGATCTGTTAGACTGCCTAAACATAATACGGTCCTGCAGGCGGAGATCCGGGCAATAAAATTGTCATAAGGGCAATAACAACCAGGACGGTAAGGTCACGAACAGACTTACAGTGTAAGAAAGAGATTAACGCCTTCTCTGAGGATGACAAAATCCAGGATTACAATGCCGGGTCATAACGGATGAAAGGTGTTTTGTAATGATTTCTAACAACTGTGCCAAGTATGGGTGAAATCGGTGCATAACCAGATACATCAGTCATATAAACCGGTTTTCTTGAGCCTTTGACATTTATTTGTGTCCCACACATTAATTAAATCACACAGTGTCCTGTTAAGTCATTATGATTGATCGACTGTTTTGGGGTGAGGTGGTCCGCTAGACATATGAAGACATCAGATTCGAAGTCCACAACCTTATAGCTCTAATTTAACACCAAATTTTAATGATTGGTGTATGCAGCCGTTTGGTGGAGGCTGTCTATATGAGGGTTGTGCGCCACACTGTATCTGCCACTTGAGTACCTATTTGAATGACGCACTCTACTCAAAAATATCTATCACTAGCTGACCCGGGCCCGCTCCGCTGCGCCTTCTTTTACTTTATTTGGAACAAAAGCTTCCTTGGAATATTTATTTTTGACAATTAAAGAGTTTTTAGTAAAATACCATGCTACGAAAATAGTATATCGCTTGACTAACAGTTTAACAATATAAATGCCTTTATCTGAATCCCATATTTTCTTTATTGGTCTACGAATTTAAGTTTGGATGTAAAGTGTACTACCAGATACATGGCCCTGAAAATATATCAGCATCGTGCTCTTCTCTCAAGTGCCATTTATTTAAACCCCATATTGCCATTGGCTTAAGAGTTTACAGGATAAGGCGTCCCCCAAACACATGGCCCCAAAATAGGTTATCAAATTCGTTTTCTAATCTCAAGTACGTTTTATTTGAACCACATATTGGGATGGCCGAAAAATTTTTTTCCCTTTGGGGGTGTTTTGGGAAAGGGGTGATGCCCTAAATACATGGTCCTACATTTGGATATAAAATTCGTATTCTACTCCCAAATACCTTTATTTGAGCCCCATATTGCGATGGTCTCTCAAAAATTGCTGTTTGTGGGGTATTTTGGGAAAGGGGTAGACACCCAGAAAATTGGTTATGAAAATGGGTATCAATTCTTAATCTACTCCCCAATACTTTTCATTTAGGCCCACATTGTCATGGTCGGTAAATATGCCCGATTTAGGGGTGTTTTGGGGATTGGGGTGGTCGCCCAAACACTAAGCCCGGAAAATATATTAGCAACGTGCTCTATTCTCATATATCTATATATCATTTATTTGAACCCCATATTGCCATTGGCCTCAAAATTGGATATCAAATTCGTTTTCAAATCTAATTTAAACTCCTTATTGCAAAAGTCAGCAAATATGTCCGGTTTGGGGTATTGGCCCTAAAACTATAAATATGTAGTTCCACTCTCTTTACGACCCAAGTTGTTTTGGTGAGCAAATACGTCCTATTTGGTGGTTGTTATGGTGGTGGGACGTCCGCTAGACAGTTGGTCCCTAATGTTGATATCAGATACGTGGTCTACTCCCATATACCTTTAATTTGAGCCCCATATTTTCATAGTCTGCAAACATGACGGGCTTGGGGGGTGTTTTGGAGGATGGACGGCCACTCTGTGAGTTTGCCTCGAAAATATACATCGGATTCGTGTTCCACTCTAAAATTCCTCTTATTTGAGCCTCATATTGCAAAAGTCAGCAAATACTTACTATTTGGGTGGTGTTGTGGGGGAGGGGTGGCCCCATAGACGCTTTTCCCAAATATTGATATCAGATTCGTGCTTTACTCCCAAAGACCTTTCATTTGAGCCCCATATGGCTATGGTCGTAAATTTGTCCCCTTTGGGGGATGTTTTTAGGGAGAGGCGGCCCCCAGACACATGGTCCCATATTTGGATATCAGATTCTAATTCTACACTCAAATACCTTTTATCTAAGCCCCATATTCCTATTGTCAGTAAATAAGTCCAGATTGGGGGTGTTTTGGGGAAGGGGTGGACCCCTTTAAACGTGGTCCAAAATTTGGATGTCAGATTCGTATTCTACTCGCAAATACCTTTTATTTGAGTCCCATATTGCCATAGTCGGTAAATATGTCCGATTTGGGGGTGTTTTGCGGGTTAGGGTGGTCCCCCTAGAGTCTATAAGGAACACACAAACAAACAAAATAACAAACAAACCTACAAACACAAATTGATTTTTATACCCTCCACCAAAGGATGGGGGTATATCCATTTTGTCATTCCGTTTGCAACACATCGAAATATCCATTTCCGACCCTATAAAGTATATATATTCTTGATCAGAGTAAAAATCTAAAAAAATCCGTCTGCCTGTTGAAATCACGCTACAGTCTTCAAAAATAGAGATATTGAGCTGACATTTTGCTTAAAGTCTTTTTTTGTCCATAAGCCATATCTTGGTATAGCCCCCATATAGACCGATCCGCCGATTTAAGGTCTTTGGCCCATAAAAGCCACATTTATTAACCGATTATGCTAAAATTTTACACAGTGAGTTGTGTTAGGCCCTTCGACATCCTTCGTCAATTTGGCTCAGATCGGTCCAGATTTGGATATAGCTGCCATATAGACCGATCTTCGCATTTAGGGTCTTAGGCCCATAAAAGCCACATTTATTATCCGATTTTACTGAAATTTAAGACAGTGAGTTGTGTGAGGCTCCTCGACATCCTTCGTCAATTTGGTCTAGATCGGTCCAGATTTGGATATAGCTGTCATATAGACCGATCTTCGCATTTAGGGTCTTAGGCCCATAAAAGCCACATTTATTATCCGATTTTACTGAAATTTAAGACAGTGAGTTGTGTGAGGCTCCTCGACATCCTTCGTCAATTTGGTCTAGATCGGTCCAGATTTGGATATAACTGTCATATAGACCGATCCTACTATTTAGGGTCTAAGGCCCATAAAAGGCGCATTTATTGTCCGATGTCGCCGAAATTTGGGACAATGGGTTAGGTTCAACCTCTTGACATAGTTCTGCATTATGGCACAGATAGGTCAAGATTTGGATATAGCTGCCATATAGACCGATCTCTCGGTTTTAGGTTTTGGGGCCAGAAAAAGCGCGTTTATTGCCCGATGTCGCCACAATTTGGGACAGTGAGTTGTGTTGGGCCCTTCGACATCCTTTTTCAGTTTCACTTAGGTCGATCAAGCTTTAGATATAGCTGCCATATAGACCGATATCTCGATTTAAAGTCTTAGCCCCAAAAAAGACGCATTTATAATCCGATTTAACTGAAATTTGACACATTGACTTATGTAAGGCTTTTCGACATCCATATTGTATATGGGTCAGATCGGTTTATTTTTAGATATAGCTAAAAGGACCAACATTTTGTTATACATAATTGAACAATGACTTGTACTTACTAGAATTTGGTCCGAATCGGATCATATTTCGATATAACTGCTATGGGACATAAGGCATACAATTTTCGCTGGATTTTGATGAAAGGTAGTTTACATATATACCCGAGGTGGTGGGTATCCAATGTTCGGCCCGGCCGAACTTAACGCCTTTTTACTTGTTATATGTAAGATTTGATTCCCCATTGTTTTAATTGGTCAAATATTCTATTGGAGGGGATTTTTGGAGGCAAGACGCCAATTAGATTCTTGGACACAAAGTTTAATGTCATATTCGTAATCAATCATTAATCAATTGAGTCTTGAGATCCTCTTGGGGATGGGTCGACCCACAAATACTAAAACATCAGTTTTATACCCTCAACCATAGGATGGGGGTATACTAATTTCGTCATTCTGTTTGTAACTACTCGAAATATTCGTCTGAGACCCCATAAAGTATATATATTCTTGATCGTCGCGACATTTTTGTCGATCTAACCAAGTCCGTCCGTCCGTCCGTCGAAAGCACGCTAACTTCCGAAGGAGTAAAGCTAGCCGCTTGAAATTTTGCACAAATACTTCTTATTAGTGTAGGTCGGTTGGTATTGTAAATGGGCCATATCGGTCCATGTTTTGATATATCTGCCATATAAACCGATCTTGGGTCTTGACTTCTTGAGCCTCTAGAGTGCTCAATTCTTATCCGATTGGGATGAAATTTTGCAAGATGTAGTTTGTTATGATATCCAACAACCGTGCCGAGAATGGTTCAAATCGGTCCATAAACTGATATAGCTCTCATATAAACAGATCTGGGGACTTGACTTTTTGAGCTTCAAGAGAGCGCTATGATATCCAACAAATGTGCCAAGTATGGTTCAAATCGGTCCATAACCTGATTAGCAGCCATATAAACCGATCTTTGGTCTTGACTTCTAGAGCCTCTAGAGGGCGCAATTCTTATCCGATTGGAATGAAATTTTGAACGACGTGTTTTGTTATGATATCCAACAACTGTGCCAAGTATGGTTCAAATCGGTCCATAACCTGATATAGCTGTCACATAAACAGATCTGGGGACTTGACTTTTTGAGCTTCTAGAGGGCGCAATTCCTACCCGATTTGGCTGAAATTTCGACGACGAATCCTCTCACGACCATCAACATACGTGTTTATTAGGGTCTGAATCGGTCTATAGCCCGATAGAGCTCCCATATAAATCGATCTCCCCAAAGGGCCCAATTCTTATTCGATTTGGATGACATTTTACACAGGTCTCCAACATATAATTTAATTGTGGTCCAAACCGGACCATATCTTGACATCGCTCTAATAGCAGAGCAAATCTTTTCCTATATCCTTTTTTGCCTAAGAAGAGATGACGGGAAAAGAACTCGACAAATGTGATCCATGGTGGAGGGTATATAAGATTCGGCCCGGACTTGGACCCAAATTTTGATGTCAAATTTGTATTCTACTTCCAAATACCTTTCATTTGAGTCCCATATTGCCCCGATCAGGCCACTCTTGAGATATTAAAACAGTACTGACTGCTTTTAAATGGATTTAGTTGATCCAGTTGAAAGTAGCCATCAATGGCACTAATTTGGGGAAGCCAACAGAACAGAAAGAGAGCAGAGTCATCAAAACTGATACTGACAGCATTTATCTTCGTTGCGGTTGTTTACAGTATTATTTTTTAACTTTCCCACTCTAAGAAGGGCCTCAAAAATAATTTTCAAAAACATCAGATCTGGGTAGGGCGATTAAAGCGAAATTTTGTTTGCATACTTATTATTTGGATCAACAAATAAAAAGGCTTTAAGTTCGGTCGGGCCGACCTTTGGATACCCACCACCTCAGGTATATATATGTAAACCACCTTTCATCAAATTCCGGTGAAAATTCCATACCTTATGTCCCATAGTAGTTATATCGAAATATGATCCGATTTGGACCAAATACTAATAAGTACAAGTCACTGTTCAATTGTGTATAACAAAATATTGGTCTTTTTAGTAGCTATATCTAAACATAAACCAACTATATCTAAACATGAACCACATAAAACATGGATGTCGAAAAGCTTAAAATAAGTCAATGTGTCAAATTTCAGTTAAATCGGATTATAAATACGCCTTTTTGGGGCCAAGACTTTAAATCGAGATATCGGTCTATACGGCAGAAGTATGTGGAGGGGCTTAACTTAACTCTCTGTCCCAAATAATGCAGAAGTATGTCAAGGGGCTTAAGTTAACTCACTGTCCCAAGTTTCGGCGACATCGGACAATAAATGTGGCGTTTATGGGCCTAAGACCCTAAAACGGAGGATCGGTCTATATGACAGCTATATCCAAATCTGGACCGATCTGAGCCAAATTGTCGAAGTATGTCGAAAGGCCTAACACAACTCACTGTCCCAATTTTCAGCAAAATTTTATAATAAATGTGGCTTTTATGGGTCTAACACTCTACATAGGAGAATCGGTTTATATGAAAGATATACAAATCTGGACCGATCTGAGCCAAACTGACGAAGTATGTCGAAAGGCCTAACACAACTCACTGTCCAAAATTTTAGCAAAATCGGATAATAAATGTGGCTTTTATGGGCCTTAGACCCTAAATCGGAGGATCGGTCTATATGACACCTATATCCAAATCTGGACCGATCTGAGCCAAATTGACGAAGTATGTCGAAGGGTCTAACACATCTCACTGTCCCAAATTTCAGCATAATCGCAAAATAAATGTGGCTTTTATTGGCCTAAGACCTTAATCGGCGGATCGGTCTATATTGGAGCTATATCAAGATATAGTCCGATATAGCCCATATTCGATCTTAACCTGCTTATGGACAAAGAAAGAATCTGTGCAAAGTTTCAGCTCAATATCTTCATTTTTGAAGACTTTAGCGTGATTTCAATAGACAGGCGGACATACGGACGGATATGTCTAGATCGTCTTAGATTTTTACGCTGATCAAGAATATATATACTTTATAGGGTCGGAAATGGATATTTCGATGTGTTGCAAAGGGTATGACAAAATTAATATACCCCCATCCTTCAGTGGTGGGTATAAAAATTTGGTATTAGAATCTGAGGTGGGGTGCCTAGGATGGCCGCCCAACCTCAAAACCGGTCAAACGGATTTATAGACCAATTACTAAAGGGTGATTTTTTTGAGGTTAGGATTTTCATGCATTAGTATTTGACAGATCACGTGGGATTTCAGACATGGTGTTAAAGAGAAAGATGCTCAGTATGCTTTGACATTTCATCATGAATAGACTTACTAACGAGCAACGCTTGCATATCATTTTCAGTGAATCATTTTCAGTGAAATCATTTTCAGTGAATCGACAAATTTTGTTCAGCGATGAGGCTCATTTCTGGTTGAATGGCTACGTAAATAAGCAAAATTGCCGCATTTGGAGTGAAGAGCAACCAGAAGCCGTTCAAGAACTGCCCATGCATCCCGAAAAATGCACTGTTTGGTGTGGTTTGTACGCTGGTGGAATCATTGGACCGTATTTTTTCAAAGATGCTGTTGGACGCAACGTTACGGTGAATGAACACATTTCGAACCGAACACTGATTTTGGTAATAAAATTCAATGATTTGCAAGCGTTGCTCGTTAGTAAGTCTATTCATGATGAAATGTCAAAGCATACTGAGCATCTTTCTCTTTGACACCATGTCTGAAATCCCACGTGATCTGTCAAATACTAATGCATGAAAATCCTAACCTCAAAAAAATCACCCTTTATAAGATTCGGCTGGGCCGAATCTTATATACCCTCCACCATGGATCGCATTTGTCGAGTTCTTTTCCCGGCATCTCTTCTTAGACAAAAAAAGGATATAAGAAAAGATTTGCTCTGCTATTAGAGCGATATCAAGATATGGCCCGGTTTGGACCACAATTAAATTATATGTTGGAGACCTGTGTAAAATGTCAGCCAATTCGAATAAGATTTACGCCCTTTGGGGGCTCAAGAAGAAAAAGAGAAAAAGAGAGAGATCGATTTATATGGGGGCTGTATCGGCCTATAGACCGACTCAGACCATAATAAACACATATGTTGATGGTCATGGGAGAATCCGTCGCACAAAATTTCATTCAAATCGGATAATAATTGCGACATCTAGAGGCTCAAGAAGTCAAGATCCCAGATCGGTTTATATGGCAGCTTTACCAGGTTATGAACCGACTTAAACCTTATTTGACACAGTTGTTGAGAGTAAGAATAAAATACGTCGTGGAAAATTTCAGCCAAATCGGATTGGAATTGCGCCCTCTAGAAGCTCAAGAATTCAAGTCCCAAGATCGGTTTATATGACAGCTATATCAGGTTATGAACCGATTTGAACCATACTTGGCACAGTTGTTGGATATCATAGCAAAACACGTGGTGCAAAATTTCATTCCAATCGGATAAGAATTGCGCACTCTAGAGGCTCAAGAAGTCAAGACCCCAGATCGGTTTATATGGCAGCTATATCAAAACGTGGACCGATATGGCCCATTTAAAACACCAACCGACCTACACTAATAGGAAGTATTTGTGCAAAATTTCAAGCGGCTAGCTTTACTCCTTCGGAAGTTAGCGTGCTTTCGACAGACTGACGGACGGACAGACGGACGGACATGGCTTGATCGACATAAAATGTCGCGACGATCAAGAATATATATACTTTATGGGGTCTCAGACGAATATTTCGAGTAGTTACAAACAGAATGACGAAATTAGTATACCCGCCATCCTATGGTGGAGGGTATAAAAATTAATTTGTATTTGTTTGTTTGTTTGGATGTTTGTGTGCTTGTTTGTGGGTTTGTAAATTTGTTTGTTCCGTATAGAATCAAAAACGGCAGAACCGATCTCTTTCAAATTTTCACAGATTGTGGGGAATGATCCGGAAGGAGCAATAGGCTATATAATTTATTGATGTCAATAGTAACACCCCAAAAAAAAGTGATCCGATCGGGACAATATGGGATTCAAATGAAATGTATTCAGGAGTAGACTACGAATTTCATATTTAAAATTGGATTGGAACCTTATATAGGTTTATTGGACGATATGGGACTCGGATGGAAGGTATTCGGGAGTAGATTACGAAATTGGTCGGAGGAATAGGCAATATAATTTGTTGATATTGGAAGGGGGTGGACCCTCCTCCGTTACCCCAAAAACATCACCCAAAATCGAGGTTGACCGATCGAGACACAATGGGTATCAAATGAAAGGTATTGGAGATTGGAATACGAATATAGTATTAAAAGTTGGGTCTTAGGAACCCGGGGGCCAATCCAACCCCAACACCCCCCCAAAAAAACATATTGGATATACATATCAATAAAGAACTCTAACAAAAGGTATTCGGGAGAAGATTACGAATGTCAAAGTATTTGCTGGGAGCCCCAACCCCAAATGGATATTTCACACAATCATAGCTATATAAGACTTAAATGAAAGGTATTTAGAAGTTGATTACGAATACGACATTAAACTTTGCGTCCAAGAATCTAGGTGGTGCTTTACCTGTAAAAATCGTCCAATAGATTATTTGACCAATTAAAACTATGGGGGATCAAATGATAGATATTTTTGAGTAGAGTACGTCATTCAAATATGAATTCCAGTTGCAGATGGAGTGTGGCGCACAACCTATTTAATATAGTTATTTATAAACAACTACCACATGATGATCAATGTTATAAGCATTAAGCCACTCCAAAAGGTATTTGAGAGAAGAAAGCGAATATGATATCCAATTGTGAGACTAAGAGTTTCGTGCGTCACCCCACCCCAAAAAATCCTTTAAATCGGTGCACGGAATTGACTTCCACTTTTAAGACCAAGTCTCTGGGGATCCACGTTTCCCTTTAACAGGACTTTTACTTATTGGGATTTAAATAGGAGGTATTTGAGAGTAGAAATATTGGAAAACATTTTTAACTGAAATTAGGTTAAAAATTTCCAAATTAAGAATATTTTTCTACAACATAGCTTTATCGGACACAACTGAGCTGGCCTGGGCTCAGCTAGTCTAAATATATAAATGAATTTGTGTTTGTTTGTTTGTGGGTTTGTAAATATGTTTGTTCCGTATAGACTCAAAAACGCCTAAACCGATTTTTTTAAATTCTCACAGATTATGGGGAGTAGTCCGGAAGGAGCAATAGACTATATAATTTTTTGATATCTTAAGGACCAGACCCTCCCCCTTACCCCAAAAGTACTACCAAAAATAAAAGTGGACCAATCGGGACAATATGGGACTTAAATGAAATGTCGCGACTGCACAAAATATGAAAACAGGCAAATTAGTTCTTTAGCACTAAGGCATTAAGTTCGGCCGGGCCGAACTTTGGATACCCACGCCCTCAGGTATATATGTAAACGACCTTTCATCAAAATCCAATGAAAAATGCATACCTTATGTCCTATTGCAGATATATCGACATATGTTTCAATTTGGACCAAATACTATAAAGTACATGTGATTGTTCAATTGTGTATAACAAAAAAATTGGTATTTTCAGTAGCTTTATCTAAAAATAAACCGATGTGAACCATATACGACACGGATGTCGAAAAGCCTAACATAAGTCACTGTGTCAAATTTCAGTTAAATCGAATTATAAATGCGCCTTTAATGGGGCCCAAGACTTTAAATCGAGATATCGGTCTATGTGGAAGCTATATCCAAATACAAATATAAATTTAGGCGTAATCGGACACTAATTGCGCTTTTATGGGCCCAAAACTAAACCGAGAGATCGGTCCATATGGCAGCTATATCAAGATCTTGGTCAATTTAGGCCAAATTGTAGAAATATGTCGAGGGGCTTAGCTTAACTCACTGTCCCAAATTTCGGCGACATCGGACAATAAATGCGTCTTTTATGGGCCCACACCCTTAACTCGAGAGATCGGTCTATATGGCACGGTCTATATACAAATCTTGACCGATCTAGGCCAAATTAAAGGAAAATGTCGAAGGGCCTATCACAACTCACTGTCCCAAATTTTGGCAAAATCGGACAATAAATGCGACTTTTATGGGCCTAAGACTCTTAATCGGCGGATCGGTCTATATGGCAGCTATATCCAAATCTGGACCGATCTGGGCCAAGTTTAAGAAAGATGTCGACTGGTCTAACTCAACTCACTGTCACAAATTTCAGTAAAATCGGATAATAAATGTGGCTTTTATGGGCCTAAAACCCATAAAAGACCGGCGGAAGCTCTGCAAAGTTTCAGCTCAATATCTCTATTTTTATAGGCTGTAGCGTGATTTCAACCGACATACGGACGGACATGATTAGATCGTCTTCGATTTTTACACTGATCACGAATATATATACTTTATAGGGTCAGAAATGGATATTTCGATGTGCTACAAACGGAATGACAAAATTAATATACCGCCATCCTTCGGTGGTTGGTATAAAAAGACTAAATGATGACAATTTAATAGGTAGTCAAATAGCCTTTTATAGATAACTACCACTCCAAGCGAGTACCATTAGCATTTTAATTAGCGTTATCTACAGGCTGTTTACAATTGGATTCAGAAAGCAGCCAGTAGATGGCGCTTGTTCGGAGAAGCCAACATGAACCAGAGAGGGCAGAGTGGTTAAAATGTATCATACAGCATTTATATTTGCTATGACAACCTATTAGTCCTTTGAATAAAGAAAAAAAATAGGAATTTTTTTGCGGTTGTTTGCGTAATTATTTGAACCATGATTTAAATGATTTAAAAAAACACCAGATCTCGGAGATGGGTAGGGCGATTTAAGCGAAATTTTGTTTACACACTTACAGTAACCTCAAAACAAAAATCTAGGGTGGGCGCTTTGGAGGGCCGCCCACGGATTTATAGACCAATCACTACAATATGGGTATCACATTTAAGGTATTTGTGAGTAGAAAATAAACCTGATATCCAGTTGTGGGACGTAGTGTTTCGTTAGTCACCCCACCCTCAAAAAACCCCTCAAATCGAACATATTTATCGACCATTGCAATATGGATCTTGAATGAAAGGTCTTTGGGAGCAGAGCACGAAATTGGCTTTCACTTTTACGATCAAGTCTCTGTGGGTCCACCACACCCCAAATAGAATTTTTATTTACCATTGCAATGTGGGGTTTAAATAAGAGGTATTTGACGGTAGAAAAAGCCACAGGAAAATTGGAATACATTTTCAACTGAAATAAGGCAGAAATTTCAAAATTTTGAGTACTCCTATCCAACGCATCATTATTGGTCGCTGCGGAGCGGCGGTTTGGTTGCATGTATATTCCGTATAGGGTAAAAAACAGCTGGACCGATTTTCCTGTAATTTTCTCAGATGGTGCATAATGATCCCGTGATGAAAAAAGGGTACCACATATCTGATACAGTAACCCAAAAACAAAAATTTTGCATCCAAATTTCACAACAATATGGGACTCAAATAAAAGGTATTTTAGATTAGAAAACGTATTTGATACCCAATTGTCGGACCAAATTTGTTGGGACCATCCCAACCCCCCAAAAAAACCCTAATTCGGACATATTTACCGATTATGGCAAAATGGGACTCAAATGAAAGGTATTTGCGAATAGAATACGAATCTGATATCCAAATGTGGGACCATGTTTCTGGGGGTCCGCCCCCTCCCCCAAACAGGACTTATTTACTGACCATGGCAATATGGGTCTCAAATAAGAGGTATTTGAGGGGAGAATACGAATCTGATATCCAATTGTCGGACCAAATCGGGGCCGCCACTAACCAAAAACATCCCCAAAGAGTGTTTTTGGGGAGGGACGACCATAGCAATATGGGGCTCAAATTAAAAGTCTTTGGGAAAAAGTGTATATGAGGCCACCCCACTTCCATAAAACTTCTCAAATACGACGTATTTGCTGACCATTGCTATATGGAGCTCAAATAAGAGGTATTTTAGGGTAGAATAGAAACTGATATCAACATTCGGGACCAATTGTCTAGGTGACGTCCCACCCCCATAACAACCCTCAAACAGGTCGTATTTGCTCACCATGACAATTTGGGTCTTAAAGATAGTGGAGCACGATATTTATAGTTTTTAGGGCCCATACCCCAAACCGGACATATTTGCTGACTTTTGCAATAAGGAGTTTAAATGAAAGGTATTGGAGAGAAAAGAAAACGATGTTGATAACCAATTTAGAGGCTATTGGCAATATGGGGTTCAATACCCCTAATTTGGGTATATTTACCGTTATGCCACTGTGGGGCTCAAACGAAAGGTATTGGGGAGTAGAGCACGAAATTGATACCCACCTTCGGGACCAATTTTCTGGGGGTCTACCCTTTTCCCAAAACACCCCACAAACGGCAATTATTTGCTGCCCATCGCAATATGGGGCTCAAATAAAAGTTTTTGGGAGTAGAATACTAATCTGATATCCCAATGTGGGACCATGTATTTGATATTTTCACCGGGCTAATTATCTGTGGGATCAGTTCAGTCCTCAAAACACCCCTAAATCCGACAAAAATACTTACCGATCATGGAATACGGGGCACAAATAAAAGGTATTTGGAAGTACATCACGAAATGCATACCCACTTTCGGAACCACGTTTCTATGGGTCCACACCACCTCAAAAGCCACCAACCACAACCCTGGGGTTTTCCCACTCCCAAACTCCCCATGTGAATATCGGGCTCATATAAAGTATCTTTAGAATCCAAACTTAAATGAGCCTGAACTCTCCGATGATATTCAAATAAAGGCTTTTATATTGTAACTAGCTGACCCGGGCCCGCTCCGCAACGCCTTCCTTTACTTTTTATGGAACAAAAGTTTCCTTGGAATATCTATTTTCGACAATTAATGATCTGTTAGTGAAATACCATGCTAAATTGACTAACAGTTTAACAATATAAGTGCCTTTATCTGAATCTCATATGATCTTTATTGGTCTACGAATTAAGGTTTGGATGCAAGGTGTACTCCAACCTTAAAATACTTCATTTCAGCCCGATATTCTCATGATGTCTAATTTAGTGGTGTTTTCGGGGGAGAGGTGGTCCCCTAGGTACTTGGCCCTGACAAAATATCAGCATCGTGCACTTCTCTCAAATTCCATTTAATTAAACCCTATATTGCCATTGGCTTAAGAGAAGTTTACAGGATAAGGCGTCCCCCAAACACATGGCCCCAAAATAGGTTATCAAATTCGTTTTCTAATCTCAAATACCTTTCATTTGAGCCACATGATGGCATGGTCGAAAAATTTGTTCCCTTTGGGGGTTTTTCGGGTAAGGGGTGATGCCCTAAATACATGGTCCTACATTTGGATACCAAATTCGTATTCTATTCCCAAATATCTTTATTTGAGCCCCATATTGCGATGGTCAGCAAAAAAATTCTGTTTGTGGGGTATTTTGGAAAAGGGGTAGACCCCCAGAAAATTGGTTCCGAAAATGGGTATCAATTCTTGCTCTACCCCCCAATACCTTTCATTTAAGCTCTACATTGACATGGTGTGTAAATATGCCCGATTTAGGGGTGTTTTGGGGAGTGGGTGGTCCCCCAAACACTAAGCCCTGAATATATATCAGCAACGTGCTATATTCTCATATATCTATATATCATTTATTTGAACCCCATATTGCCATTGCCCTTAAAATTGGATATCAAATTCGTTTTCTAATCTCATTTAAACTTCTTGTTGCAAAAATCCGGTTTGGGGTATTGGCCCTAAAAACTAGGAATATTTAGCTCCACTCTCTTTAAGAACCATATTGTCTTGGTGAGCAAATACGTTCTATTTGGTGGTTGTTATGGTGGTGGGATGTCCGCTAGACAGTTGGTCTCTAATGTCAATATCAGATACGTGGTCTACTCCCAAATACCTTTAATTTGAGCTCCATATTTCCATAGTCGGCAAACGTGACCGGCTCATATTTGCTGACTTTTGCAATAAGGAGTTTAAATAAGATTAGAAAACGAATTTGATATCCAATTTTGAGAGCAATGGGGTTCAAATAAATGAAAATAAAATTTTGCTGATATATTTTCCGGGCTTAGTGTTTGGGGGACCACCCCAATCCCCAAAACACCCCTAAATCGGGCATATTTATCGACAATGTGGAGCTTAAATGAAAGGTATTGGGGGGATAGAGCAAAAATTGATACCCATTTTCGGAACCATTTTTCGGGGGTCTACCCCTTTCCCAAAATACCCCACAAACAACAATTTTTTAGTGACCATCGCAAAATGGGGCTCAAATGAAAGTATTTGGGAGTAGAATACGAATTTGATATCCAAATGTAGGACCATGTATTTAGGGCATCACCCCTTTCCCAAAACACCCCGAAAGGGAAAAAAATTTTCGACCATGCCAATATGTGGCATTTAAGATTAGAAAACGAATTTGATAACCTATTTTGGGCCATGTGTTTGGGGGACGCCTCATCGCGTAAACTTCCCTAAACCAATGGCAATATGGGGTTTAAACAAATGGTTTTTGAAAGAAGAGCACGATGCTGAAATTTGGGACAGTGAGTTGTGTTAGGCCTTTCTATATCGTGAATTTGGCCCAGATCGGTCCAGATTTGGATATAGCTGTCATATAGACCGATCCTTCTATTAAGGGTCTTAGGCCCATAAAAGCCACATTTATTATCAGATTTTGCTGAAATTTGGGACAGTGAGTTGTGTTAGGCCCTTCAACATACTTCGTCAATTTGGCTCAAATCGGCCCAGATTTGGATATAGCTGCCATAAAGACCGATCTCTCGATTTAATGTTTTGGGCCCATTAAAGCGCATTTATTTTTCGATGTTGCAGAAATTTGGGACAGAGAGTTAAGTTAAGCCCCTTGACATACTTCTGCATTATTTGGGACACAGAGTTAAGTTAAGCCCCTCCACATACTTCTGCAATTTGGGCTAGATCGATCAAGATTTGCATATCGCTGCCGTATAGACCGATATCTCGATTTAAAGTCTTGGCCCCAAAAAGGCGTATTTATAATCCGATTTAATTGAAATTTGACACATTGACATATGTTAGGCTTTCCGACATCCATGTTGTATATGGTTCAGATCGGTTTATGTTTAGATATAGTTACTAAAAAGACCATTATTTTGTTATACACAATTGAACAGTGACATGTACTTATTAGTATTTGGTCCAAATCGGATCATATTCCGATATAACTGCTATGGGACATAAGGTATGCAATTTTCACCGGAATTTAATTAAAGGTGGTTTACATATACAACTGAGGTGGTGGGTATACAAAGTTCGGCCCGGCAGAACTTAACGCCTTTTTACTTGTTTTCTTTGTAATGGAAAAAAGGCTCATCGGAGCGGACAACAAACTATAAAATTTTATACAAAATTTTTTTGTACATAAGTTTTTATTTGGTTTTGTGAGGCGTACAATGTATTCGGGATGCACTTGCTGGGGGTACAAGCATTTACCTTTATCTTACAGCACAGATAATATAATGAAATAGTTTTATCTATCTAAGCCCAATGAATTTTTTCATACGATTTTGGTGGTATTATCTTCTGCTTGATTTAACTTCAAACGTGTAACATACGTCTGTTTCAACTTTTTCGGTACAGTTCATATAGAATCCAATTTATAATTTTGATTTATGAGTTTGAAGGGCAAAACAGTTCCAATGGACGCAATATAAATCGGTGAGTTTAATAAGATAATCCAATGACAGGACGCAGAAGGTTGTGGCTGAGGTCCAAATGGATCAAATTTTTGTTTTTTAACAGCGATTAATTCTAATTTTGACGTAGAAATAAATAGAATAGTGCAATCTCTGCATACACGCAAAAAAAAATAAAACGTTTGGGACGTTTTTACGACAAACAAAATACTTTTATCACAAAGTTTTTCTTTTACTGTAACCGTTTAATGTTTCGCTTCAACATATCAAACGTAAGCCATAAACGTAGCATTTTTGAACGTAACCAATTTTGTTTATTATAAATACTTTTGCAGCTTCGGCTAAGGTAAAAGTACCATTCTTTTGTTGTAAAACAAAAAATTCTTTGATTGCAAAAGTGCTTCGATAGCCGGAAACGAATACTCGTGTACTGGATCAGTAATTATTCTCTAGTGTCTGTCCTACTACAAAGAAAGGGTAAGTATTTGAGCAATAGATTTGTTATGGTAAATATACTCACGCTATTGCACATCACTTTTTACATATACAAGAAAATAATCCCAGGCAGGTCCTTGGGCTTGCGAATAACTACAATCGTTATAGATGTTTTCCTTTTTTTGACTGATCAAAGAACAGTCCGAAGTTGAGCGGCTCGGTCGAATGCGGATGTTAAACTCGGAAAGGGACATATTTTAAACTTTCGCCTTAAGTAAGACAAAATCATTTTTTATTCATTTTTAAGTCTATACATTAAACAATCCTTGTAGACTCAATTAATTACATAATAAATTATAAACTAAATATATATACAATACAAATATATTAAAAAAATTTGACTAAATGAAAAAACAAAAACTATGTATTAAGGTACTGTACCAACTTTCTTTTAACAGAATCACGATTTTCAGAGAGATCAAAAAGATTATAAAAATTATTAAATACAACAAAGAGGCGGAGTAAAGGGTAGCTATTAGTTACAGGATGGTCTAAAAGGAGCATTTATATAAATTCTATTTAAAATGAAATCGGAGATAACTTCGCCTAGCATAATTTTTAGAAGGAAAGTAATATTTAGCATCGTACGTCAACTTTTTAATGTAGGTAATTTAATAAAGTTTAATCTGAATTCATACGAGGGAAGACCCGAGGAAACCAGCCACGTCTCCTGAGGCAAATAAAAGGAAACTGTTTTTGAACAGACTCTATCACATTTGAGTGAATAGAATAGGCCGGATCCCATATAATAGACCCATATTATCAAGTATTACGCACAAATGTAATATATAATTGTTAAGTTATCATCAATCTAAAAATTCTTTACTCAAACGCTTGATAAATCCCAGGCTTTTATTAGCTTTATTATTGGAAAAATATATTAATTACTTTGTCTTCTTGGTTTGGCTCGAGGTCATCGAACAATTTACAAAAATAGTTGTTGGTGTTTCATTTAATGCAGGGGTTTTAACTATAAATTTAAACAAATAATTTTACAAAAAAGTCAAAAACCATTTATTCATTTGAAAATAATTACATTTTGAAACAAAAAAATCGACTTTTCCTTTACAGCGAACAAGTTCTTGTTTTTAATTTCGTTTTGGTTGTTCCTACATATGTCATTTGACATAAATTAGCTTCATCTCCGCTACATTTAATCTTATAAACTACATTTGATTTGTCCTCCTTTTTCATCCTTGATTTAGTCCTGATAAATTGACTATTAAGTGTGTTGTGGCTTTTTAAAGCAAGCTGGTATTTTTTCCCTGTTGTATATATTGGAATTGGTAAACCTTTCCGAAAACCCTGGAAAATTGTTGGTGTTGGTTCCATTTCGTTGTTCGATGTGTTATTGACGAATTGTATAAGATCCTTAATAGCTTTGTTTGGGAAGTCATTCAATCGAAGTATTTGTTGAATTTCCTTTCGTTTTCTTGACGTTATGTTTTGTCACTGATTTTTAGTACTTTGTCGATGAAATTAGTAGCCGTATTTATTTTTATTCTTCTCAGACGATTTGAACAAAAATTTATGAGTCTCCCAGATGCTATATCTTTTTGACACCAATTTAGTTTTAACTTACTTTTTGATGTCGTTGGACGACTGTGCCAAGATATGGCAATTTGTTGTTTGATTCACATTCTATTGTGAACTGGACTTGTGACTGGAAGAAATTAAGAACTTTTAGAGTATTTTCCACTTCCGTTCTTTCCAATACACAAAATATATCGTCCACGTATTTGGTCAGATATTTTGTTTTTGTTGTCATTTTCTCAATTGAAGCGACTAGTAAGGTTCCCATTACAATATCGGCGATTATCGAAGATGGGCGAACCCATTGGCATGCCTTCCATAAGTAAAATATCTATTGTAGAATCCTTTATGCATAATGTCAACAATTCTATAAATAAATCCTTTGGCGTCTTTGCGTTTTTTCCATTTTTCGGTTACAGTATTTATGGCTACATTAACCGGTATGCTTGGAAATAGAGACACAATGTCGAAAGATATTAATACCTCATTATCTCTGATTTCCTTGTTATTGATTTTTGATTTGAATTCTATCCCGTCTTTTATGTTGTATTGTGAATCTCTAGTCAAGTTATTTAATGCGTCTGTTAGATATTGCGAAGAAGAAATATATATCCTAAAATCTAACAGTTGGTCCAACAGGATTCCCAAATCATGAATAGAATCCACATACAATCATTCCACTGTACAATCATTCAAATAATAACTTGAATCTATCTTCTTGAGCCGAAAGAATGACACATGTTTACATTGCCAAGTGTTAAGTTCCAACAAGTTAGTATTGCACCATTTGTAAAGCTCCTTGAGATCAGATGGCAAAATGCATTGGTTTGCCTCGTCATTAAATGAGTCCAACATTTCTACATCATCTGCATACATTAGAACCTTACACTAAAGTATTGCATTTCAGACCAATTTAATTTACATTATTTATAAATGGCCTGCCTATTTACAACAGACCGATGTTTCCGAAAGCTATGTTGAAATTTACAAAAAATAGATGAAACTTAAGAAGATAATACTTCAGTCTCCATCTTTTCAATTAACTTTGGAATTGTGTTCAGTTTAGGAATTCCAATACAAGATTATTTCCAAATTGGTGGAAAATAGCCAGTATCAAAAGACTTACTAAATATTGGGTTGCCCAAAAAGTAATTGCGGATTTTTCATATAGTCGGCGTTGAAAAATTTTTTCACAGCTTGTGACTCTGTAATTACATTCTTTCTTCTATCAGTTATCAGCTGTTACTTTTAGCTTGCTTTAGAAAAAAAGTGTAAAAAAGTATATTTGATTAAAGTTCATTCTAAGTTTTATTAAAAATGCATTTACTTTCTTTTAAAAAATCCGCAATTACTTTTTGGGCAACCCAATATAATAGAGAGAGAAAGAGCAAAATTTTCTGCACAGTGTTGTATCATCTAATAATGGAATAATGGAACAGTAATAGTCGAAAAATAATACCATAAGAATAGTGGAGCGTACAATTAAATACTTTATCAGAACAGGTTGTTTTAAAAAATGAGGCAAATATGTTAGAAATTTCAGTGTCATCATCTGCAACATCTTTTGCGAAATGTAACCTCTTTGGGCGATCATTAGATCGACCGCTAAGATTTAATGAAACCTTAAAGAGTGTTAGGATTACATATCAATTCATTCTTCATTCTCGATATATAGCCATGATATAGCCTTTTATTCAAGATGGTATATTCCGATCTTATGACGGAGTAATTAACAAAGTCCAAAGAAGAACCACTTTTTTAAATCTTTAATGAAGCTTATTTTTCCTATTCTTTAATCCTGATGAAGCAGCAGAATTCCACGGGAGACCAGTATTCCTAGAAATAATTTTTTTCGGATCAGCTCTAGATATTCCATTTTTAAAAATAGAATAAAACATTTGGATCATCTCATCTAATGACTCCAAAGATTGAAGTATAGTCCAATCGGTCGAACCTAAAAATTAATTCAATTGGTTGTAGTCTGTTTTAGAGAAACAATAGTTACTTTCAACCAAATACGAGTTAGTAGAATTTTTAGAAGAGGACACTAAGAAAAATTTTACGTTTGTTGTGGGATGATATTTATTCTTCGGGTGGACTAGAGGATCTCATGGAAAAACTAAAAAATCGTGAGGATGACTTACAAATATAAAGTCGAGAAGTTTACCAAAGAAGTTGTAAATTTTGTTGTAAAGTTGTAAAGTGTCTGGACTACAAGTCCATTTTATGTTTGACAAATTAAAATCTCCGAGGGCAAAAGAGATATCGTTAGACTTTGCTGATTCAAAAATTTCTGAAATTTCTCTATCATAGACATAATCTTGGAGCTAGGTCTCAGTGAATGCAGTTATATCGTGATTTAAATCAAAACTATCAATAAATAGGGGGATAACTTTAGGTCTCTAACATTTTGATATGCAATGCAAATATCATTAACAGAAGGTGTTACAATAAGGGTTTAGCAAATAAACTACTTCATATTTCTGAGTATCCCTGTAAAGATATTAGTGAATTACAGCTTAAGATATATTCAAATTTAAAATCCTTAATCTCATGAATAGCGCTAATCGTGCTATTAATATATGTAGTTATATCGTCTTTGGACGTATCAGCAGCATATAGTTTTCTTCGGTGCAACAACCCGTAAATTTTGACTTGGAGTGCTTGGAACATTTGGGGATTTCGGCGAGTTTAAGGGCGAAAAAATTGATTCGTGGCTGATTGACATCGGTAGTTTTTAAAGTGGATGCACTTGTAGAGCGAGTGATTTTCGGAACAGGTGGGACATTTATTTCGTCGTTTACCGCAGTACGGGCAGCTATATTGGGCGCGTTCTTGCTTTTACATAAAGAATCAGAAGGAGAATTAAGTTTAAAGGATATTTTGAACTTGATTCGGCACCATACAATCGGCATTTACTGCAGCATCAACGTAAGCCTTTATTTTGTCGTAGATTGTCAGCAGTTCGAGCGGCTAATTCCACGCATTTGTCGTGATAAGAGTCGAGACAAAGCCAGCAGGATACCATAGAATTTACAGCCAAGTTTTTGCAGTTAACCTTTAAACCGCTCATTCTAACAAATAAGTTACTTTGCTTGCAGGGTTCATGAATTTAAGATGATTTGTTGTAAAAGTTTTACCACGCTTAGTAAAAATATGTGAAAAAAGAGCTTTATCTCATTCAAGTTAAAGTTCACAATGTTATATACAAAGCTTTTATGTAGGGAGGACAGCTATTATGTAAAAAATATCACCCAGTATACGAAGTGGTGATTAACGTAATGTTCGTTGACATGTATCGATCGAAGCTTTTTGTGACACAAAGTTTTGTATTGGTTTGTTACGAACAAAACACAAAAAGTAAAAGGTAAAAACCAATTAAATACAAAAGTTCTTTGTTTTATTTGTTTTTCCAAAAAACAACTCAACAGCGCCAAATCACAACAATCTTTACAGTCACTTCAATGTCGGAACACATGCAGGGTTAACTTATATAGTTTTTATACCCTCCACCATAAGATGGGGGGTATACTAATTTCGTCATTCTGTTTGTAACTACTCGAAATATTCGTCTGAGCCCCCATAAAGTATATATATTCTTGATCGTCGTGACATTTTATGTCGATCTAGCCATGTCCGTACGTCTGTCCGTCCGTCCGTCCGTCTGTCTGTCGAAAGCACGCTAACTTCCGAAGGAGTAAAGCTAGCCGCTTGAAATTTTGCACAAATACTTCTTATTAGTGTAGGTCGGTTGGTATTGTAAATAGGCCATATCGGTCCATGTTTTGATATTGCTGCCATATAAACCGATCTTGGGTCTTGACTTCTTGAGCCTCTAGAGTGCGCAATTCTTATCCGATTAGAATGAAATTTTGCACGACGTGTTTTGTTATGATATCCAACATCTGTGCCAAGTATAGTTTAAATCGGTTCATAACCTGATATAGCTGCCATATAAACCGATCTTGGGTCTTGAATTCTTGAGCCTATAGAGTGCGCAATTCTTATCCGATCAGAATGAAATTTTGCACGACGTGTTTTGTTATTATATCCAACAACTTTCAACCAAGTATGGTTGAAATCGGCTTATAACCTGATATAGCTGCCATATAAACCGATCTTGGGTCTTGACTTCTTGAGCCTCTAGAGGGCGCAATTCTTATCCGAATGAAATGGAATTTCGCACAAAGTATTTCGTTATGATATCCAACAACTGTGCCAAGTATGGTTGAAATCGGTTCATAACCTGATATAGCTGTCATATAAACAGATCTGGGGATTTGACTTCTTGTGCTTCTAGAGGGCGCAATTCCTATCCGATTTGGCTGAAATTTTGCATGACGTATTTTATTTTTACTTTCAACAACTGTGTTAAATAAGGTTCAAATCGGTTCATAACCTGATATAGCTGCCTTTTAACCGATCTGGGATCTTGACTTCTTGACCCCTAGAGGTCGCATTTATTATCCGATATGCTTGAAATTTTGTATGACGGATCCTCTCATGACCATCAACAAACGTGTTTATTATGGTCTGAATCGGTCTATAGCCCGATACAGATCCCATATAAATCGTTCTCTCTATTTTAATTCGTGAGCCCCAATGGGCGCAATTCTTATACGAATTGGCTGAAATTTTACACAGGTCTCCAACATATAATTTAATTGTGGTCCGAACCGGACCATATCTTGATATCGTTTTAATAGCAGAGCAACTCTTTTCTTATATCCTTTTTTGCCTAAGAAGAGATGCCGGGAAAAGAACTCCACAAATGCGATCCATGGTGGAGGGTATATAAGATTCGGCCCGGCCGAACTTAGCACGCTTTTACTTGTTTTATTGTGCAATTTATCTTTTAATGCGATAATTTTTCGTTTTTAAGGAACGAATAAAAAACACGTCCGCACAATATGGGCTCTGCTCACTTTTTCATTAGAAAAACATTACAAATTAGTGCCAGGTACAAAACAACACCACAAGAATTTATAAGGCACATACATTGTATGGTAATATTTACGCGATAGAAAAATATCCATCCCAAAGTAGGTATTTAAATGTGCGAAAGCAACCACCCCCATAGGTATTTTTATACCCACCACCGAAGGATGGGGGTATATTCATTTTGTCATTCCGTTTGCAACACATCGAAATATCCATTTCCGACCCTATAAAGTATATATATTCTTGATCAGCGTAAAAATCTAAGACGATCTAGCCATGTCCGCCCGTCTGTCTGTTGAAATCTCGCTACAGTCCTTAAAAATAGAGATATTGAGCTGAAATTTTGCACAGATTCTTTTTTTGTCCATAAGCAGGTTAAGTTCGAAGATGGGCTATATCGGACTATATCTTGATATAGCCCCCATATAGACCGATCCTCCGATTTAGGGTTGAAATTTGGGACAGTGAGATGTGTTAGGCCCTTTGATATATTTCTTCAATTTGGTCCAGATCGGTTCAAATTTGGATATAGCTGCCATATTTTGCCCAGATCAGTCCAGATTTGAATATAGCTGCCATATAGACCGATTTCTGGATTTAAGGTTTAGGGCCCATAAAAGAGGCATTTATTTTCCGATTTCGCCGAAATTTGGGATAGTGCTTAGTGTTAGGCTCTTCGACATGTTTATGCAACTTGGCCCAAATCGGTGCAGATTTGGATATAGCTGCCATGTAGACCGATATCTCGATTTAAAGTCTTGGCCTCATAAAGGCGCATTTCACTGAAATTTGACACAGTGACTTATGTTCGGCTTTTCGATATCCGTGTCGTATATAGTTCAGATCGGTATGAGGTATATGAGTATAACGTATGAAATTTTCAGCGAATTTTGATGAAAGGTGGTTTACATATATACCCGAGGTGGTGGGTATCCAAAGTTTGGCCCGGCCGAACTTAACGCCTTTTTACTTGTTTTATTTTATTTATAGCAAAACGAAGACAGAAGATCAAAGCATAAAAACATAATGAAGTTGTGGGAAAATGGAAGGCTTTTAATATAATTGTATGTTATAACATCGAAGTAAATTCCAATAAACTCTGAAGAAGTTTGATATACTAACTGATATCTGCTTATAAAAAATAAAATATAAGGGTTTGAAGTATGTTCCAATATTAGAAAAATTTTTCGAAACCTTCCGCAAATTTAAATTTATTCATATTATTTTCGTTTTCATAGTTGGGGTGACAAAAATCTTCATATCCTTTGTTGTAATTGTGTGAAATTTGATTTTTATCTGAACCCAACTCTGTTCATTCTTTTCGCCATCCCAAAATAAGCAATCGTCGCAAAAATGCCTTATGCTGCTACATAACATCGTCAATTTCTACGAATAGATATGAATATTTTTTATGATTTTCAATTTTATTTCGTGAGATAACAGCCCATTTTATTGCCATGAAGTGATGTTTTGTTTTGCCCACTTAACTCATACAGCACAAAAAGTAGCCAATCAACCCTGGATGGAAATCTTTGTTGTTTAAAGAGTTCATTGCCTCCGGCAATTGGAAGGGGGATGACGCAGCAACGCGAAGATGGTCAATAGCAAAAATGATATAAAGGCAGCCTTATGGCTATTTTTATTGAAAATGTTCTCTAATATTTAATTTATCAAACAATGCTGCAGATTTATCAGATCAAAATTTTTCCGGTCACGTGACTGTCTTTAAACTTTTCCGTTCTATGCACGAAAGTTTGTTCTTCCGTTCATCTGGCACAGTTGGGACAGGCCACGCACTTTGACGTACAGCAGAATGGCGGTAACTTTTTGTATCTCTTATCTGAATTTACATCTTAAAATAATATTTTGATACAAGTTATTTGTTTTTCCTACAACTTCGTAAAAAAGGGGGATGAATATAACAGACTGTTATAATTCTGGATAGAATTGATGTGGAATTGGCGCTCGATTGTTTGTGCTTCTTCGAGAGAGATGTAGAGTAATAGTTTGCGTAGCATTTCCACTGTCGTTGAATCTTAGCCTTCTAAAATAAAATTGTTAAACAGCAGGTAAATTTGCAATCATGTAGCAATGTATTTATTTGTGTGCAGAATAAAATTCGCACGTGAGGCCTAGTCAAACATGTCCTTTCTATTTAACTACGCAGCATGATGGCCAACATGGGTGACCAAATTGTCAGTTTAGACACTACAAGTTGCTGCTTCATTAGATGAATTTTCGGAAGTGTAAATTAAGGCTGTTAGAAATAATGCAATCATCTAAGATTTTGTGGATTGCGATAAAATACGTCTGTAGCTCTTGGAAGACTACTACTGAAAATTTCATTAAGGAACAGGTGATACTTCTCTCATATCAATGAGTGCAATCCGATTAAAGTTTGAGGAGCCTCCTTTTTCATGCCGAGTCCGAACGGCGTGCTGCATAGCGACTCCTTACAAATATAGCCAGCATTAGTAGAGGGATAACCACCAATGAAAATTTTTTGATGTTCACGCTGGGATTTGAACCTCGGCGTCAAAGGCGGGATGTTAACGTCTGAGCCACGGTGGCTCCTGGAAAATACAATTCAAAAACACCAAAGAATGGTATCACTAATCGTTTAGTGGTATCAGCAAACACTGTCTACTACTGTCAAACTTTTGTCACTTTTGCACAAACACGTTCCAAAATTTTGAACTTCTCGACGATTATTAAAGCACCTGCTACATGGAAAATTTAATTTTTGGCAATTTTAGATGCATAATCGTTGTTTTAATGCATAAATATAAGTTTAGTAGATAATTTGACTGCTGTTATTTTAAAAAAGTTAAAAGATTATGAAATTGTTAAAAAACAAGTAAAAGCGTGTAAAGTTCGGCCGGGCCGAATCTTAAATACCCTCCACCATGGAGCGCATTTGTCGAGTTCTTTTCACGGCATCTCTTCTTAAGCAAAAAATGATATAAGAAAAGATTTGCTCTGCTATTGGAGCGATATCAAGATATGATCCGGTTTGGACCACAATTGAATTATATGTTGGAGACCTGCGTAAAATGTCAGCCAATTCGAATAAGAATTGCGTCCTTTGGAGGCTCAAGAAGTAAAATAGAGAGATCGATTTATATGGGAGCTGTATGGTTATAGACCGATTCAGACCCTAATAAACACATATGTTGATGGTCATTAGAGGATCCGTCGTACAAAATTTCAGGCAAATCGAATAATAATTGCGACCTCTAGAGGCTCAAGAAGTCGAGACCAAAGATCGGTTTATATGGCAGCTTTATCAGATTATGAACCGATTTGAATCACACTTGGCACAGTTGTTGGATATCATAACAAAACAAGTCGTGCAAAATTTCATTCAAATCGGATAAGAATTGCGTTCTCTAGAGGCTCAAGAAGTCAAGACCCAAGATCGGTTTATATGGCAGCTATATCAGGTTATGGACCGATTTGAACCGTACTTGGCACAGTTGTTGGATATATTAACAAAACACGTCGTGCAAAATTTCATTCCAATCGGATAAGAATTGCGTTCTCTAGAGGCTCAAGAAGTCAAGACCCAAGATCGGTTTGAACCATACTTACCACAGTAGTTAGAAGTGATACTAAAACACTATGTACAAAATTGCAGTCAAATCGGATGAGAATTGCGCCCTCTAGAGGCTCAAGAAGTCAATACCCAAGATCGGATTATATGGCAGCTATATCAAAACATGGACCGATATGGCCCATTTACAATACCAACCGACCTACACTAATAAAAAGTATTTGTGCAAAATTTCAAGCGGCTAGCATTACTCCTTCGGAAGTTAGCGTGCTTTCGACAGACAGACAGACGGACGGACGGGAAGACGGACGGACATGGCTAGGTCGACATAAAATGTCGCGACGATCAAGAATATATATACTTTATGGGGTCTCAGACGAATATTTTGAGTAGTTACAAACAGAATGACCATCCTATGGTGGAGGGTATAAAAATCTTAAAATTAAGATATAAGCTGTAATGAACAAGAAGTCAATACCCAAGATCGGATTATATGGCAGCTATATCAAAACATGGACCGATATGGCCCATTTATAATACCAACCAACCTACACTAATAAAAAGTATTTGTGCAAAATTTCAAGCGGCTAGCATTACTCCTTCGGAAGTTAGCGTGCTTACGACAGACAGACAGACGGACGGACGGACGGGAAGACGGACGGACATGGCTAGATCGACATAAAATGTCGCGACGATCAAGAATATATATACTTTATGGGGTCTCAGACGAATATTTTGAGTAGTTACAAACAGAATGACCATCCTATGGTGGAGGGTATAAAAATCTTAAAATTAAGATATAAGCTGTAATGAACAAGTATAGAGAGTATTTGTGACATTTTCAGGCTACAATCAGCTTTTTACCATTTGTGCAAAACAATAGCAAATTTCTGTGTTTTAGCAAAAATTAATGACAGTTTAATAACTCAAATTTTATTGTTTATTACACAAAATCGATTGTACAAAAGCCAAGCAAGGCTTAGTTCATAATAGGGTGTTCACTCGATTAATCGTTTTTTAATTATTCTATGGTTCGTGACCTGTCATCTAGTCGTACAGTTGGAAATACAATATCTTCAAATAAACAAAGAATCAAATTATTTAGAAAGGATAATCGTTTTGATATTAATCAAGTAAAAGCGTGCTAAGTTCGGCCGGGCCGAATCTCATATATCCTCTCATGGATCGCATTTGTCGAGTTCTTTTCCCGCTGTCTCTTTTTATGCAAACAAAGATAAGGAAAGGATAAAACAAAATAATTGCTATGCTATTGTAGCTATAACAAATTATGGATGTTGGAGACCATAGTAGAAGTCATTGTGTAAAATTTCGGCCAAATCGAATAAGAATTGCGCCATTTAGGGGCTTGAAAAGTAAAATAGGGAGATCGTTTTATAGGGGAGCTGTATTAGACCGATACAGACCCATTCAGACCATATATGACAAGTATGTTGAAGGTCATGGAGAAGCCATTGTACAAAATTTCACCCAAATCAGATAATAATTGCGCCCTATAGAGGTTCAATAAGTCAAGATCAAAGATCGGTTTATATGGCAGCTATATTAGGTTAAAAACCGATTTGAACCATTCTATGTACAGTTGTTGAAAGTCATAACGAAACATGTCATGCAAAATTTCAGCGAAATCGAATAGGATTTGCGACCTCTAAAGGCTCAAGATGTCAGGACCCCAGATCGGTTTACATGACTGCTATATCAGGTTATGAACCGATTTAACCCATACTTGGCACAGTTGTTGGTAATCATTACAAAACACATTATGCAAAATTTCAGCATAATCGGATGAGAATTGCGTTCTCTGGTGGCTCAAGAAGTTAAGATTCAAAATCGTTTTATATGGCAGCTATATCAGGTGATAAACCGATTTGAGCCATACTTGGCACAATAGCTATAGCTATAGCTGTCATTTAAGCCGATCTCCCAATTTGACATTCTAAGCCACTGGAGGGCGCAATTTGTACTAGATTTGCCAAAAATTTTAGAGGTGGCGATCCATGGTGGTGGGTATATAAGATTCGGCCCGGCCGAAATAAGCACGTTTTAACTTGTTTGTACAACAGTGTATTGTTCTATTGACGAATTTTGAAGAATTTAGAAGTCTAATCGGGAGATCGGTTTATATGGCAGCTATATCAGTTTATGAACATATTTGAACCATACTTAGCGCAGTTGTTGGAAGTGATACCAAAACACCAAGTGCAAAATTATAGCCAAATCGGATAAGAGTTGCACCCTCTAGATGCTCAAGAAATCCACAGCCAAGATCGGTTTATACGGCAGCTAGACCAAACCGATTTGGCCCATTTGCAACCCCAACCGACCTACACTAATAAGATTTCATTTATACTGATGGAAGTATCCACACTCCCTGGGGCGAAAAGCTGAGAATGCTTTTTTCTCAAGATTGGGAAGACAAGGATAGGCGAATATCCTGATATTGAGCCATCAGGGGGTGCAGTGGCGGGACGCTCAATAACGCCAAACGGGCTGGTGGCCGACGACGATATTAACACCGTCACTCTCTATTTTGGGAAGACTAGGATAAGCTAAGAATCCAATACGAAAACGCTCCTGCATGAGAGACCCAACACACCCGAACGAACACGGACTCGCCATCGGAACCATCAACGACTTTCTCGAGATTAGATGGATAAAGATCCAAATGCTGAAACATCAGGCAGTCAAGTGATAGATACGATACGGAAAACTAAGATATGCAAAGATCCTAATAAACTAAGAAGTCTTTCTAATGGAAGACCAATGTTTGAGGTCATCCAGATAAACCTCCACAGGAGCGAGATAGCTGCACACGCTCTGATGGAGAAAATCAGCAAGGCCAAGATTCATATTGCCTTAATTCAGTAGCCTTGGCCGACCCTGAACAAAGTCTCTGGACTGAACCATATCAACTACCAATTATGCTATGCTAACACTGGTACTCTGCCGAAGACCTGCGTTATTTGCAACAATAGTGAGACAGGGAAACGGTAGAGCATACCTGGCATCACTTTATCTGCCTTTCGACTCTCCGACACCGCCACCTTTGTCGGTGCTGAAACTGTTGGTGAGAAAATTAAAACAGACAGGAAATGAGGTACTAATAGGGTGCGATGCGTACTCTCACCATATTTCGTGGGGTCGTACTAACATTAATAAGCGGGGCGAAGCTCTGCCAGAATTCTTGAATACTAACTACCTAATAACACTTAATATTGGTAACACCGCTAGCTTTGTTAATAAGATTAGGGACGAGGTTTTAAATGTGACAGTATGATAGGATGTCATCGATGAGGTTTAGGATTGGAGGTTCTACATGGAGCATACCTTCTCAGACCTGTGGGGAATTTGACCTCAAAAACTATGAGTCATATGATCTTGAAACTTTGAACCTATCTGTTTTAGGCGTTGAACTAATTTTCTTAATTTTGCTTTAGTGGAAATCATAGTTTTTCTTATTGTAAATCAATAAATTTTTGACGGCTTTCAAATTTGTATGTGTTTTTGCAAAAACATGGTGATATAGTTGACTATTCATGCGAATTCATCTTCGAATCCCGTGTTTTCCAATTTAGGGGATCCTCGACTATACATATGTTCAAAAAAGTTTTGCCCATTTTTGCCCCATTTGGATTTTTGGAGTTTTTTTTAAATAAGTCGATGCCAAAAAACGCCTATTTCGTGCACTATGCTGTTTGTATTGCTTGTATGCCAATTGTTTCCTAGGGTAACAATTGGGCACATATTTTAAATAAAGATGATTAAAGCATGAATAAGTGTATTGAGATTTTATGCAGACCTATTTTCTTCATTTTTTTTTCTATAAATGTAAACCCCTGTACAGCGGTTCTTTAAACACACTACCCTATAAATCGATTTTTTTAAAACTCTTCACCCGGACCAGTGGACCGGGTCCTTAGAGACTGGATAAACCATATCCTAAGGAACAGGTGGATAAATTTCTGGTCCCATGACATAAATATAAGGGAGAAAGTGGCACAGGGCATGTCGCAGGGGGCATTTTATCGCCACTCCTTGGAGTGACCACCATATAAAAGGGAAGGATTTGAACCGGCTTGCTATGTAGATGGTGCTATAATACTTCTTAGGGGAAAGGATCCTAACCAGCTATGCAGAAGGGCCGAAAGGGTCTTGCATATGGCATATGACCGGGCTACACCCAGGGGTCTCAATGTTTACCCAGAGGAGACAGAAATATGCTTGTTCACGAGGAAGACAAGGGTGGGACAATTTGACGCATCACGTTTTCTCAATAAAACGATTTCGATATCTGACGAGGTCAGAGTGATCTCGGATAGTTAACTTTATTGGAAGTGTCACAGTCTTAAGCGTACTGAGAAGGCTCACAGATGTTGGACACTTTGTAGACGGGCCGTAGGTTCACAATTGGGCCTTAATCCGAGGATAGTACACTTGCTCTACAGAATCGTGATTAGACCAATACTTATTTATGCCTCAGTAGTTCGATAGACTGCTATGCAGAAAAAGTGCAAAATAAGAAACATACAAGTTCAGAGAACATGTAGTCTATCCGACCCATTGACATACAGATTAAATTCGAGGCAGCCACTGCGGCTATGAGACTAAAAGCGATGGGAGAATGAATTGGGGAAGGGAGCAGCTCATACCACCACAGTATAATCGAGGCGACGATAGAAAACCTGAAAGGAAGGGAAGAGATCAGATCGTATACCTGAGGCGACACTTGAGGTCGAGTTCGAAACAGTTGGAAGGACGGCGAAAATCCTATCGGGTGATCCGGATCGTGAGAGGACGCGGCTATTACTGAAAGGAAGTAAGAAGGAGTTCAGTATAGCTTAACACTTATATAAAATCAGTGCGGCAGGTGATAGCATGTGCAGGGCATGCGGGGAAGATGATAAGACGTTGAAGCATTTCCTATGTCATTGCCTGGCTTTCGCGTCAAACAAATACTAGAACTTAGGTGGGGACACAATACCAGACATGAACCAACTTAGGGGCGTGGAAAGGAAAACAATTAAGGATTTTAAAAGTACCATCAAATTCCTGACTTAGATTTTCTTTTTATACCCTCCACCATAGGATGGGAGCATACTAATTTCGTCATTCTGTTTGTAACTACTCGAAATATTTGTCTGAGACCCCATAAAGTATATATATTCTTGATCGTCGCGACATTTTATGTCGATAAAGCCATGTCCGTCCGTCCGTCCGTCTGTCTGTCAAAAGCACGCTAACTTCCGAAGAAGTAAAGCTAGCCGCTTGAAATTTTGCACAAATACTTCTTAATAGTGTAGGTCGGTTTGTATTGTAAATGGGCCATATCGGTCCATGTTTTGATATAGCTGCCGTATAAACCGATCTTGGGTCTTGAATTCTTAAGCCTATAGAGTGCGCAATTCTCATCCGATTAGAAATTTTGCAAGACGTGTTTTGTTATGATATCCAACAACTGTGCCAAGTATGGTTGAAATCGGTCCATAACCTGATATAGCTGTCATATAAACCGATCTTAACTTCATGAGCCTCTAGAGGTAGCAATTCCTACCCGATTTGGCTGAAATTTTGTACGACGAATACTTTCATGACCATCAACATACGTGTTTATTAGGGTCTGAATCGGTCTATAGCCCGATACAGCTCCCATATAAATCGATCTCTTAATTTTACTTCTTGAGCTTCCAAAGGGCGCAATTCTTATTCGAATTGGCTGACATTTTACACAGGTCTCCAACATATAATTTAATTGTGGTCCAAACCGGACCATATCTTGATATCGCTCTAATAGCAGAGCAAATCTTTTCTTATAACCTTTTTTGCCTAAGAAGAGATGCCAGGAAAAGAACTCGACAAATGCGATCCATGGTGGAGGGTATATAAGATTCGGCCCGGCCGAACTTAGCACGCTTTTACTTGTTGAGGTTACTTTTTATACCCACCACCGAAGGATGGGGATATATTAATTTTGTCTTTCCGTTTGCAACACATCGAAATATCCATTTATATATATTCTTGATCAGCATAAAAACCTAAGACGATCTAGACATGTCCGTCCGTCTGTCTGTTGAAATCACGCTAGTCCAT
Source organism: Stomoxys calcitrans (assembly GCF_963082655.1). Classification (NCBI taxonomy): domain Eukaryota; kingdom Metazoa; phylum Arthropoda; class Insecta; order Diptera; family Muscidae; genus Stomoxys; species Stomoxys calcitrans. The sequence goes on along the minus strand of NC_081552.1, from coordinate 126,313,710 downwards.
AAAAATAGAAATATTGAGCTCAAACTTTGCACAGATTCTTTTTTGGTCTATAAGCAGGTTAAGTTCGAGAGGGTTTTGGGCCCATAAAGGCCACATTTATTATCCGATTTTGCTGAAAATTGAAACAGTTTGAAAACATCTTTCTTTAATTTGGCCCTGATCAGCTCAGATTTGGATATAGCTGTCGTATAAACCGATCTCTCGATTTAAGGTTTTGGGCCCATAAAAAGCGCATTTACTGTCCGATGTTGCCTAAATTTTGGACAGTGAGTGAAGTTATGCCCCTTGATATACTTCTGCAATATGGCACATATCGGTAAAGATTTGGATGTAGCTATCATATAGACCGATTTCTTAATTTGTGGGTTTGGGGCCATAAAAAGCGCATTTATTGTCCGATGTCGCCGAAATTTGAGACAGTGAGTTGTGTTAGGCTCTTCGACGTCCTTCTTTAATTTGGCTCAGATCGTTCCAGATTTTTTATAGTCCGATTTAACTGAAATTTGACGCAGTGACTTATGTTAGGCTTTTTGACATACGTTTCGTATATGGTTGAGATCGGTTTATTTTCAAATAAAACTAATAAAAAGACCAATATTTTGTTATAAACAATTGAACAATGACTTGTACTTATTAGTATTTGGTCCAAATATCCAAAATAGAGCATATTTCTATATAACTGCTATGGGACATAAGGTATGCAATTTTCACCGGATTTTGTTGTTGTTGTTTTATTCGCACCCTCTTTTCAAACTTACCTAACCTAACCTACACTAATAAGAAATATTTGTGCAACATTTTAAGCGTCGAGTTTTACTCATTTGATAGTAAGCGTGCTTTCGGAAGACAGACAGACAAACATGGATAGATCGATTTAAAATGTCATTACGATCAAGAATATATATACTTTATGGGGTCTAAGACGCATATTTCGAGATGTTACAAACTGAATGACGAAATTAGTATATATCCATCCTATGGTGGAGGGTATAAACATTGCGAAATCTGTTTGTATGAACCAGAGAGCTGCAACGAGTATGATTGTGTAGGCTTGATCATCTGTTTTGAAAAACGAGTAAAATCAATCACATGTACAAGTCAAACTTATCTATTCAACTCGCTCAAAACGCAACGAAAATGTTGTGATTCAAAAACGAATTGATTGAAGCGCTAGGTTTCAATCGGAAAACTCACATGCTTGTTTTAGTTAGACACATGTGAATGATTCTGCTGAACGGGACGCTCATTTTTAAGACTCGAGCTTGATATGATTTTTCTGTGTGTTGTATTTTTCAACATTTTCAGCCATTTCAAGCAAAGAAAACAGAAAAACTAACAATTATTTGTTGCTATTTTAAGTGCACGTGCATCGAGTTGTATGAATGCACGTAGAAACAACAATCAAATGTCCCGAACAAACTCGAATGGAAACAAAAGGATCATTCAATTCAAGACAGCTTGTTCGATCATTCCTTGTTATTGAATGACACGAACGAGTACGAACATTCATATTTGATTACCGATGAAGTGATTCGAACTTAATGTTCGGTACGTGCAAATACGAAAGCAATCACTTTCCGTTCATCCCCCCAAACAAAAGCATCTACGTAAATCGCTGCAGTTCTCTGGTATGTACCAAATAGTACATTCAATTCATTACTATAGTCATATCTCCTCATCATATTTTTGCTTTCGTGCATGCATGCACGATCATTTTCTTCAAATTTCTTAATTCTTGCAGTTGCTGTACTTTGTTAGTGAAAATGAGCTCCTTCGGCCAGTTTTGCACTATTCTTGGTACCAAGAAATACGAATTTTGAAAAAATCATTTTGTCAACCAATATTTGCATCATAGTTGTACCTTCTTGCCAAATCTCAGAGGTCGGGCTTAATTCACAAATAATGTTCCAAATGGTACCAATTTCGGTACTAAACGTACGATTTCTACCGCACTCAAAACTATTTTTATACCCACCACCGAAGGATGGGGGTATATTCATTTTGTCATTCCGTTTGCAACACATCGAAATATCCATTTCCGACCCTATAAAGTATATATATTCTTGATCAGCGTAAAAGTCTAAGACGATCTAGACATGTCCGTCCGTCTGTCTGTTGAAATCACGCTACAGTCTTCAAAAATAGAGATATTGAGCTGAAACTTTGCACAGATTCTTTTTTTTTGTCCATAAGCAGGTTAAGTTCGAAGATGGGCTATATCGGACTATATCTTGATATAGCCCCCATATAGACCGATCCGCTGATTTAGGGTCTTAGGCCAATAAAGGCCACATTTATTATCCGATTTTGCTGAAATTTGGGACAGTGAGTTACGTAAGGCCTCTCGACATCCTTCGTAAATTTGGCCCAGATCAATTCAGATTTGGATATAGCTGCCATATAGACGGATCCTACGATTTAGGGTCCTAGGCCCATAAAAGCCACATTTATTATCCGATTTTGCTGAAATTTGGGACAGTGAGTTGTGTTAGGCCCTTCGACATCCTTCGTTAATTTGGCCCAGATCGGTCCAGATTTGGATATAGCTGCCATATAGACCGATCCTACGATTTAGGGTCTTAGACCCATAAAAGCCACATTTATTACCCGATTTTGTTGAAATTTGGGACAGTGAGTAGAGTTAGGCCCTTCGACATCCCTTGTCAATTTGGCTCAGATCGGTCCAGATTTGGATATAGCTGCTATATAGACCGATCTCTCGATTAAAGGTTTTGGGACCATAAAAGGCGCATTTATTGTCCGATGTGGCCGAAATTGGGGACAGTGGGTTAAATTAAGCCCCTCAACATACTTTTGCAATATGGCACAGATCGGTTCAGATTTGGATATAGCTGTCATATAGCCCGATCTCTCGATCTAAGGTTTTGGGGCCATAAAAGGCGCGTTTATTGTCCGATGACGCCGAAATTTGGGACGGTGAGTTGTGTTAGGCCCTTCGATATTCTTTTTAAATTTGATCCAGATCCGTGCAGATCTGCCATGTAGACCGATATCCCGATCTATAGTCTTGGTCCCATAAAATCGCATTTAAATCCGATTTCACTTAAATTTTACACAGTGACTTATGCTAAGCATTTCGACATCCGTTTAGTACATGGTTCAAATCGGTATAATTTTAGATATAGCTACTTAAAAGACCAATATTTTGTTATACGCAATTGAAAAATTACTTGTACTTATAAGTAATTGGTCCAAATCGGAACATATTTCGATATAGCTGCTATGGGGCATAAGGTATGTATTTTTCACCGGATTTTGACGAAAGGTGTTTTACATATATACCCGAGGTGGTGGGTATCCAAAGTTCGGCCCGGCCGAACTTAACGCCTTTTTACTTGTTCAAATTCTTTCTTCTCTCCATATTGAGGCAACAGCTATCATTTAGTCAAAACTCCACCCAGTTTGTACCTTTTTTTGGTACTATTTTAGTAGCTAAATGTAAAAATTTCCAGAAACTTATTTACTAGCCCATTTCGGGTTGCTATAGTGTACCTTAGTACCTAAATTCAGAGCTGAAGCTGATTTTAAAAAGAAAGTTAAAGAAGCTCATTTTAGAAAATAAAAAACTATTTCTCCTACTTCCAGTAATATTTTGGCAAAGTTCTTTCCCAAATCCTTTATTTTCAAGAAGTTCGTCAATATGAGCCCCAATTCATACTTCTAGCCAACATTTCGTACTCTTTAGTACCTTTATGTACGAATATCACCAAATCCCATCTTATACCGGCTTTCGCTTTATGATTCCAGTTAGTCACACGTCTCTTATATATCGAACCCTACCGCGAAAATTATGCATGCGACATTTTTTCGTTTTCGATGGATATCGACAGAGTATATCGAATTACTTCTCCCATATAAACCTATCTCCCAATTATGCTTCTTGAACCCCTACAAGGCTCCATTCTTACCCGAATGAACTGAAATATTGCATAATGACTGCAACAATGTTCAGCATACATTTATGGTCCGAATCGGACTATAACTTGATATAGCTCCAATAGCACAACAGTTCTTATTCAATATTCTTTATTTGCAGTTACTCTATTTAGTTTTCAAAGCATGGGGTTTCAAATTTGTAGACTTAGACGAAGAAACAAACAAATATTATTATTTTTATTTTCATAAATGGATTTATTTACAAGACCACTCTGTAATGAAAGTACCATTTTGTATGTTTTAGTTCCCAAATGCACCAATTAAAAACAAATCATCTAGCAGCCCTATATTTAACGTCAAGGTGAACCTGATTCCAAACTTTGAGTGCTCTAGCTCAATTCGTAGAGAAAGTACCAATTTGTATGTCCTAGTACCTAAATGCACGACTTTGAAAAAAATCTTTCGATCGCTCAAGACTTGTCGTCAAGGTATAGATGTATCCCAAAAACATCTTTCAGTCGCCCAATATATACTTTCAAGGTACAAATTACACCACAATTAGTGCGTTTTCTTGCACATGTCGTATTAGAATCAAAATGATAATTCTAGCTGTTCCCGTTCGCTGTAGGCAGAGGTGAGCTCTTGTGATTTATTTTACACTTTCTGCTACAACAATGTACGAATTTACAATAGATCATTTAGTCACCCATCATATATTTCTTCTTCGTTGCTCCTACATGCCAAATTTCAGACCTCTAACTAAATCTTAAATAAATTATTAAATGGTACCAATTTTGGTATCAAAATATTCGAATTTTAATTAGATCATTTAGTCACCTTATATTTTTTCTCGTGCCAAATTTCAGACCTATAGCTACATTTATAAAGAAAGCACCAAGCAAAGCACGTAAGTTATCTGCTTATCAGTACTGTTTTTGCAATTTTTCTTTTCGGTAGATATCTTTTAAGACAAGTTTCTTAATTTTAGCTCTACCCATCCGCCCTGTACAAAGATCACCCATTTCGTAAACTTTTGGTACTTGTTTTAGTACCTTAATGTAGAAATTTCCAAAAAGTCTCCTATTCATCCAATAAAGTTTGCCATTGTGTACCTAAGTTCCAAAATTCAAAGCTCCAGCTCAATTTACAAAGAAAGTGCCAAATAGTACAAATTGCAGCACTAAACGTACTATTCTTCCACTTCCGGTACCATTTGGAAAATTTTTGCCACCATATCTTATTTCTTCGAGACGTTCCTTAATTTGAGTCCAAAATCATAATTCTATACCGACCCGTTCGTGCTGCGTAAAAAAAACATCCACAATTTCGTACTTTTTGTTTATTTTTAGTACCTAAACGTATGTACATATATCACGAAATCCCGCCTTATTCCGTGCCTATGATCCAATACCAACATTTGTGCAAGATTTCATGATTCTACCTTTAGCTACTTGGACTGAGCAACGATCAGTCAATCAGTCGCGCTATACTTTTATATATTTTGACAATGACATCTTATATATAAAACTAGCTGACCCGGGCCCGCTCCGCTGCGCCTTCTTTTACTTTATATTGAACAAAAGTTTCCTTCGAATATTTATTTTGGACAATTAAAGATCTTTTAGTGATATACCATGCTAACTTGACTAACAGTTTAACAATATAAGTGCCTTTATCAGAATCCCACATAGACTTTATTGGTCTACGAATTTAAGTTTGGATGTAAGGTCTACTCCATTCTTAAAATACTTCATTTCAGCCCGGTATTCTCATGATGTCTGATTTGGCGGTGTTTTCGGGAGAGATGTGGTCCCCCAGATACTTTGCCCTGAAAAAATATTAGCATCGTGCTCTTCTCTCAAATACCATTTATTTAAACCCCATATTGCCATTGGCGTAAGAGGAGTTTACAGGATGAGGCGTCTCCCAAACTCATGGCCCCAAAGTACGTTATCAAATTCGTTTTCTAATCTCAAATACCTTTCAGTTGAGCCACATATTGGCATGGTCGCAAAATTTTGTCCCTTTGTAAGTGTTTTGGGAAAGGGGCGATGCCCTAAATACATCGTCCTACATTTGTGTATCAAACTCGTATTCTACTCCCAAATACCTTCATTTGAGCCACATATTGCGAAGGTCAGTAAAAAATTGCTGTTTGTGGGGTATTTTGGGAAAGAGGTAGACCCCCAGAAAATTGGTCCCGAAAACGGGTAACAATTCTTCCTCTACACCCCAAATACCTTTCATTTAAGCTTCACATTGAAATGGTCGGTAAATATGCCACATTTAGGGGTGATTTTGGGGATTGGAGTGGTCACCCAAACACTTAGCCCGGAAAATATATCAGCAACGTGCTCTATTCTCATATATCATTTATTTGAACCCCATATTGCCATTGCCCCCAAAATTTACTAATCTCATTTAAACTCCTTATTGCAAAAGTCAGCAATGGTGGTGGGACTTCCCCGAGACAGTTGGACCCTAATGTTGATACCAAATACATGGTTTACTCCCAAATACCTTTAATTTGAGCCCCATATTTCTATAGTCGGAAAAATGACCGTTTTGGGGGATGGGCGGCCACTCAGTGAGTTGGCCTTGAAAATATATATCGGATTCGTGTTCCACTTTAAAAACCCACTTATTTGAACCTCATATTGGAATAGTCAGAAACTACTTTCTGTTTGGGTGGTGTTGTGGGCGTGGGGTGGCCCCATAGACACTTTTCCCGAATATTAATATCAAATTCGTTCTTTACTCCCAAAGACCATTTATTTGAGCCCCATATTGCTATGGACGTAAATTTGTCCCCTTTGGGGGACGTATTCTAAATTCAAATACCTTTTATTTAAGCCCCATATTCCAGTCAGTAAATAAGTCCTGTTTGGGGGGTGTTTCGGGAAAGGGGTGGACCCCCAGAAACGTGGTCGCACATTTGGATATCAGATTCGTATTCCACTCGCAAATACCTTTCATTTGAGTCCCGTATTGCCATGGTCGATAAGTATGTCCGATTTAGGGGTGTTTTGGGGCTTGGGGTTGTCCCCCTAGCACTTAGTCTGACAATTGGATATCAGATACGTTTTCTTATCCTAAATACCTTTCATTTGATTCCCATATTGTCGTGATTGGTCTAAATATGAGTTTGGTAGGTTTTAGGGTGGGGCGGACCCCCCTAGGTACCCCATCCGAAATTTGGATACCAAACTTTTTTTTTAGAGTACTATATGAGAGCACACAAAATTTCGCTTAAATCGCACCACTCATCTCCGAGATCTGGCGTTTTTGAAAATTAGGGTAAGGGGGAGGCTCCGCCTCCTCTTCAGATATCAAAAAATGTAGTACCCTTTTTTCACCACGGGGTCATTATGCACCATCTGTGAAAATTTCAAGAAAATCGGTTCAGCCGTTTCTGTGTCTATACGGAACAAACAAACAAACCGATTACCTTGAAATTTTCACAGATTGTGTATTTTAGTCTGGAAGGATACATAGGCTATACAATTTTTTGACATCGGGAGGGGGAGAATCCTCCCCCTTACCCCGAAAGTACAACTCAAAAATAAAAGTGGACCGATCGGGACAATATGGGATTCAAATGAAAGGTATTTAGGAGAAGAGTATGAATTTCATATTAAAAGTTGGGTCCAAATACCTGTGGGGCTGCCCCAGCCCCAAAACGCCTTAAAATACGTTTATTTGACGTTCATGACAATATGGGACTCAAATGAAAGATATTCGAGAGTAGATTACGAATATAGCCAGGAAGTTCCACCCCCAAATACCCCCAAATGGGTATAATAGCCGACAATGGCCACATGGGACTCAAATGAAAGGTAGTAAGTAATAATTTTCTAAAATTTCTTTAAAAAAAAATAAAACAGAAAAAAATTGGCAGCCGCGGGAATCGAACCTGGGTTCGCGGTAGAAATGGAGTCGGATTGTATATGAGCATTTTTACCCTTGCCATATTGTATTGGGTATGTTTTCTACTACAATTTTGTTGTTAAGTTAAAGTAAACCTTTTGTCGTTTGTTACATTTATTGTGTGGCGGCTGAGTTGATAGAATATGCATTTTGCATTTGAAGGGACCTGAGTTCAAATCACGCTGGCAGCAAAAAGTCAATTTCAAAAAACTTTGAAGCGGGTATGAAAATATGAAATTTCAGTAAAATCGGGTAATAAATGTGGTTTTTATGGGCGTAAGACCCTAAATCGGAGGATCGGTCTATATGGCACCTATATCCACATCTGGACGGATCTGAGCAAAATTGACGAAGGATATCGAAGGGCCTAACACAACTCACTGTCCCGAATTTCAGCAAAATCGGATAATAAATGTGGCTTTTATGGGCATAAGACAATAAATCGGAGGATCAGTCTATATGGGAACTATGTCAAGATATAGTCCGATATTCGAACTTTACCTGCTTAAAGACAAAAAGAATCTATGCAAAGTTTCAGCTCAATATCTCTATTTTTAAAGGCTGTAGCGTGATTTCAACAGACAGACGGACGGATATGTCTAGATCGTCTTAGATTTTTACGCTGATCAAGAACATATTGGGTTGCCCAAAAAGTAATTGCGGATTTTCAGGTCGGCCAAATGAAGTTGATGATGACCAAATCAAAGCATTAATCGAATTGGATCGTCATGTAACTGAGCGTGAAATAGGAGAGACGTTAAATATACCAAAATCAATCAGAAGAGAAGTTGAATATACCAAAATCAAAAAGTCTTGGACGGGTGAAAAAGCTTGATATTTGGGTACCACATGTATTGAAAGAAATTCATTTAACAAACCGAATCAACGCTTATGATATGCACCTTAAACGCAATGAATTCGATCCGTTTTTAAAACGAATCATAACTGGAGATGAAAAATGGATTGTTTACAACAACGTTAGTCGAAAACGATCATGGTCCAAGCATGGTGAACCATCTCAAACCACTTCAAAGGCTGATATCCACCAAAAGAAGGTTATGCTGTCTGTTTGGTGGGATTGGAAGGGTGTGGTATATTTTGAACTGCTTCCAAGGAACCAAACGATTAATTCGGATGTTTGCTGTCAACAATTGGACAAATTGAATACAGCCATCAAGGAGAAGCGACCAGAATTGGTCAATCGTAAAGGTGTCATATTCCACCAGGACAACGCTAGACCGCACACATCTTTGGTCACTCGCCAAAAACTGAGTGAGCTTGGCTGGGAACTTTTGATACTTCCACCATATAGCCCTGACCTTGCACCATCAGACTACCATTTATTTCGATATTTGCAGAACTCCTTAAATAGTAAAACTTTCGGCAATGATGAGGCTATAAAATCGCACTTGGTTCAGTTTTTTGCAGATAAAGGCCAGAAGTTCTATGAGCGTTGAATACTAAATTTGCCAGGAAGATGGCAAAAGGTTATCGAACAAAATGGCAATTATATATTTGATTAAAGTTCATTCTAAGTTTTATTGAAAATGCAATTTACTTTCTTTTAAAAAATCCGCAATTACTTTTTGGGCAACCCAATATATACTTTATAGGGTCGAAAATGGATATTTCGATGTGTTACAAACGGAATGACCAAATTAATATACCCCCATACTTCGTTGGTGGGTATAAAAATGTTTGCATACAAGTGCTGTTGTAATACTTATGATCAAGGAACAGCAAGGAACAAATGATAATTTGGAAGGTAGCCCAAAAATTAAAAAACAAGTAAAAGCGTGTTAAGTTCGGCCGGACCGAATCTTATATACCCTCCACCATGGATCGCTTATTATTATTTTCCTGGCATCTCTTCTTAGGAAAAAAAGGATAAAGAAAAGATTTGCTCTGCTATTAGAGCGATATCAAGATATGGTCCGGTTTGCACCATAATTAAATTATATGTTGGAGACCTGTGTAAAATGTCAGCCTATTCGAATAGGAATTGCGCCCTTTGGGGGCTCAAATAAATAAGTAAAATAGGGAGATCGATTTATATGGGAGCTGCATCAGGCTATAGACCGTTTCAAACCATAATAAACACGTATGTTGATGGTCAAGAGAGAATCCGTCGTGCAAAATTGCTTTCCAATCGGATAAGAATTGCGCACTCTAGAGGCTCAGGAAGTCAAGAACCAAGATTGGTTTATATGGCAGCTATATCAAAACATGGACCGATATGGCCCATTTACAATACCAACCGACCTACACTATTAAGACGTATTTGTGCAAAGTTTCAAGCGGCTAGCTTTACTCCTTCGGTAGTTAGCGTGCTTTCGACAGACAGACGGACTGAAATGGCTAGATCGACATAAAATGCCACGACGATCAAGAATTTATATACTTTATGGGGTCTCAGGAGAATATTTCGAGTAGTTACAAACAGAATGACGAAATTAGTATGCCCCCCATCCTATGGTGGAGGGTATAAAAAATTTTGGCACATGGAGATTTAAATTTAAGGAAGTTTTATGAATGAGATATTTATCAGTACGCAAACGGAGATTATATGTGTCACTATAAAATAAAAGCGTGATAAGTTCAGCTGGGCCGAATCTTCTATACTCTCCACCATAGATCGCATTTGTCGAGTTCTTTTCCCGATATCTCCTTTTAGGCAAACAAAGGATAAAAAAAGAATTAATATATTTTTGGAGCTATAGCAAGTTATGGTCCGATTCGATGCGTTGTACAAAACTTCAGGCAAATCGGTTAATAATAATGCCATCTGGAGGCTCCCGAAATCAAGATCCCAGATCGATTTAAATGGCAGCTATATCAGGTTATTGATCGATTTGAACCACAGTTGACACAGTTGTTAGATGTCATAACAAAACAAAATCAGCCAAATCGGACAAGAAATCGGATAAGAATTGCGCCACCTAGTGGCTCAAGAAGTCAAGATTCAAGATAGGTTTATATGGCGGCTATATCAGGTTATGGACCGATTTAAAGCATACTTAGCGGAGTTGTTGGAAGTCAAAACCTAACATGTCGTACAAAATTTTAGCCAAATCGAAAAGGAATTGCGCCCTCTAGACGCTCAAGAACTCAAGACCCCAGATAGGTTTATATGACAGCTATATCAGATTATAGACCGATTTCAACCATACTCAGCACAGTTGTTGGAAGTCATAATAAACACCTCATGCAAAATTTCAGCCAAATCGGACAAGAATTTTGCCCTCTAGTGGCTCAAGAAGTCAAGATCCAATATCGGTATATATGGCAGCTGTATCAAAACATGGACTGATATAGCCCATTTACAATCCCAACCGACCTACACTAATAAGTATTTGTGCAAAATTTCAAGCGGCTAGCTTTACTCCTTCGAAAGATAGCATGCTTTCGATAGACAGACGGACGGACGGACAGACGGACATGGCTAGATCGAACATTCATTAAGGAACAAGGACATTTTCTTTTTTCGTATGAAATAGCCTTAATAAAATCGATAGATATGAGTACATTAACGACTTTAGCCACCAACCAAAGGATGCGATGCAATGTGTGCGAAGAATTTGTTAATCAGGTATTTCGTTATCGGTAATATTCCACAAAAAAAAATTCCCCTTCTAACATAATTTCTCGTGGTTGAACTCCATTTGGAGAAATATATAAAGAGTAATCAAAGCAGATGACCAGCCATAAAATAGAAACATAAATAATATCATAAAATAAAAAGCAAACATCTTTTCATTTTAGCAAATATTGTTTCAAAATTGTTTTATTATTTTCTATTAAAAACAGGCGATTTTTGTTATAATTGCAATACGAAATGTTTGCTAAATGAGCAGCGCTATGTTTGCTGAGACAGCAGTGATGTTTGCTTTTCCCTTTCAGCAAACAAAATCTGTTGCTTTAGTAAACATTTTTGCTGTTTTGAATGACAAATTTCGTTGAGTGTATGTAATGGCAGCAATATGTAAATCTGATCCGATTTTGCTGAAATATATCAGAGATATGGTTATAAATAAAAATAGAATTCTCACTAAATTTTGTGCAGATAAATTGTATGACTTTATCAGTGAAAACCCGACGGGATTTTATCAAGACATAGGGGCTGGTAGTGGTAAAAGAAAATATTGTGAAAAATTTTAAGATCGGTAAATAAAAGGGGTTCTAGAAGTGAAAATTGGGAGATGCATATACATGGGTGCTATATGTAAATGTGAAACAATTTCTATTAAACTTAATACAAATTTCAAGAGCCGTAAAATAATCTTACGAGACAAATTTTGTGAGGATCGACAAGCGCATTTATGGACCATACTTGCCAAAATTTTGCACAACACTTTCCTCGACGACTACCACATTATCTGAGAAGTTTGCTCGGAATCGAATTAGAATTAGATATAGCTCCCATATATACGTTCGTAAGATTTTGGGAAATTTGCCATAATGTTGTCATTTGTCAACCGTAGTTTTTACAGTTTGAACATATTCGCTCGCCGAGGTCCATCAAAATTGGTTCAGAATCGGATAAAGGCCCCACATTGTACTTATAGGATAGGTGTAGAGTATTATACAGTCAGCACAGCCCGACTTTTGCCCTTGCTTACTGTTTTTTTATACAAATCGTAAATTTTGGTACCAAAAAGTACTAAGTCGTATGAAATAGCTTATCTGCTTTTACAGTGAATGGAGACAGGCAAAATTATATAATTTCAAATCACGGATGTCGAAAAACCTAACATAAGTCACTGTGTCACATTTCAGTGAAATCAGATTGCGCCTTTTATGGGGCCAAGACTTTTAATCGAGATATCGGTCTATATGGCAGCTATATCAAAATCTGGAGCAATTTGGGCCAAGTTTCAGAAAAATGTCAAAGAGCCTAACACAACTCACTGCCCCAAATTTCGGCGAAATCGGACAATAAATGCACCTTTTTTGGCCCCAAAACCCTCAATCGAGAGATCGGTCTATAAGGCAGCTATATCCAAATCTGGAGCGATCTGAGCCAAATTGAAGAAGATTGTTGAAGGGCCTAATATAACTCACTGTCTCAAATTTCGGCGTCATCGGATAGTAAATAAACCTTTTATGGACCAAAACCTTAAATCGAAAGATCGGCAAGGCAACTATATCTAAATCCGGACCGATCGGTGTCATATTACACATAAATGTTGAGGGGCTTAACATAACTCACTACCCCAAATTTCGGCGACATCGGACAATAAATGCGCCAATTATGGGCCCAAAACCTAAAATCGGGAGATTTCGAAATTTCAGCAAAACCGGATAATAAATGCGGCTTTTTTGGGCCTAAGATCTTAAATCGGCGGATCTGTATATATGGGAGATATATCAAGATATTGTACGATATAGCCCATCATCGAACTTTAACTGCTCGTGTGCAAGAAAAGTATCAGTGCAACGTTTCAGCTCAATATCTCTATTTTTAAAGACTATAGCGTGATTTCAACGAAGAGAAGGACGAACATGGCTAGATCGTCTTAGATTTTTACGCTGATCAACAATATATATACCTTATAGGGCCAGAAGTAAATATTTCGATGTATTGGAAACGAAATAACAAAATGAATATACCCCCTTCCTTCGGTGGTGGGTATAAAAACCCTTGTTGTTTAAGGTTAGGCAGAAAAATATGTTATTTCTTTGTAATAGCATGGAACCACCCAAATTCGTCGGTAGGATTTGTCAACAAATAAAAAGGCGTTAAGTTCAGCCGGGCCGAACTTTGGATACCCACCGTCGGTATATATGTTAACCACCTTTCATCAAAATCCGGTGAAAATTTCATACCTTATGTCCCATAGCAGTTATATATAAATATGTTCCGATTTAGACCAAATACAAATAAGTACAATTCATTGTTCAATTGCGTATAACAAAATATTGGTATTTTTAGTAGCTATATTTAAAAATAAACCGATCAAAACCATAAACGACAAGGATGTCGAAAAGCCTAACATAAGGCACTGTGTCAAAGTTCAGTTAAATCGGATTATAAATGCAACTTTTATGGGGTTAAGACTTTAAATTGAGATATCGGTATACATGCCAAATGTATCCAAATCTGAACCGATTTGGGCCAAGTTGCAGAAAAACGTCGAAGAGCCTAGCACAATCCACTGTCCCAAATTTGGGCGAAATCGGATAATAAATACGCCTTTTATGGGCCCAAAACCTTAAATCGAGAGATCGGTCAATATAGCAGATTAATTCAAATCTGGACAGATCTGGGCCAAATTGAGGAAGGACGTCGAAGAGCCTAACACATCACACTGTCTTAAATTTCGACGACATCGGACAATAAATGCGCCTTTTATGGGCCCAAAACCTTAAATCGAGAGATCGGTCTATATAACAGCTATATCCAAATCTCAACCGATTAGGGCCAAATTTAAGAAATATGTGGAAGGGCCTAAGGCAACTCAAGGCTTTTATGGCCTAACACCATAAATCAGAGGATCGGTCTATATGGCAGCTAAATCCAAATCTGGACCGATCTGGGCCAAATAGTCGAAGGATATCAAAGAGCCTAACGCAAATCACTCTGTCAAATTTAAGCAAAATCGGATAATAAATGTGGATTTTATGGGCCTAAGACCCTAAATCGGAGGATCGGTCTATATGGCAGCTATATCCAAATCTGAGCCGATCTGAGCCAAATTGATGAAGTATGTCCAAGGGCCTAGCACAACTCACTGTCCCTAATTTAAGCATTTATGAGCCTATGACCCTAAATTGACCGATCGGTCTATATGGGGGCTATCCGATATATATAGTCCGATATAGCCCATCTTCCAACTTACCCTGCTTATGGACCCAAAAAGAATCTGTGCAAAGTTTCAGCTCAATATCTATATTTTTAAAGACTGTAGTGTGATTTTAACAGACAGACGGACATGTCAAGCTCGTTTTAGATTTTTACGCTCATCAAGAATATATGTACTTTATAGGGTCGGAAATGAATATATCGATGTGTTGCAAACGGAATGACAAAGTGAATATACCCCCATCCTTCGATGGTGGGTATAAAAAGGTATGTCTTCTAGGTTGAAACTATGCACTCAAGAGCATTTTCATTTGTAGTGCAGCAAGAAAAAGAAATTATTCCACTTCAAATGTTTCTACCAAATGTAGACATCCAAATATTACAAACAAACTCACTTGCCAAACTGCTACTCTAGGTTAGGTTAGGTTAGGTCGAAAAGGGGGTGCAGATATTAATCCGTTCCATGCCACTGTAGACATTCACCTAACTTAGTAATCGGCTTGTTGTGCGTTCTAAACACTATAAAGTAAAAAGAAAATTTTATGTTAGGAATTCCGTGCTACTTACAAAATCCTTAATTGTTTTCAATGCCACTCCCCTAAGTTGGTTCATGTCTGGTATTGTAACCCCACCTAAGTGTCGGTATCTGTTAGACGCAAAATGAAAAAGGAAATGCTCCAACGTCTCAATTTACTATTGCATGCCGCACCGATTTTATATAAGTGAGCTCGTAGTCCTTTGTGTTCCCTTATGATACCAATAGCTATACTGACCTCCTTCTTGCTTCCTTTCAGTAATAGCCTCGTCTTCTCACGATCTGGATCCCCCCATAGGATTTTCGCCGTCCTATCGACCGCTTCGCTGTTCCACAATGTTGCATGCGCATTCATCGCCCACACCCTTAACTCGGGCTGCGTCGACCCGAAAGGCTTCGGGTTAACCAAGTTTATTGACGCCAGTCCTCTGGCCATCACCGCCAAATCGTCTGCCCTTACATCACCCTTTACTCCGTTATGGCCCGGCACCCAAACGATGCGGATTTTACCATCCTCACAGAAGCCATTAATCTCTTTCTTACCCTGCAGGACTGCTTGTGACCTTACCGTCCTGGTTGATATTGCCCTTATGGCAATTTTACTGTCGGTAAAGATGTTCACACTCGACGTCCTCGCGTTAGCACCACATCACTTCACGCATTGCGTGATCGCCTGGATCTCCGCCTGCAGGACCGTATTATGGTCAGGCAGTCTAAAACAGATCTCAGTCCCTGGGATCTCAATGCAAACCCCCAGGCCCACTCTTTCCTCTAGCTTTGATCCATCCGTGTAACATGATCTTCCAGATGGCAATACTAGGGTTCCATCAATTCAAGACTGTGCCGATGGCGGCAGTGCCTCGCACTCGACTTCAAGGTTCATCTCAGGATTCCGAAGGGAAACCTTTTCCCTTCCTTCCAGGTTTCCTATCGTCGCCACGATTATACCGCGATGGTATGAGCTGCTCCCATCCTCAATCCATTCTCCCATCGTCTTAAGTCTCAAAGCCGCAGTGGCTGCCTCATACTTAATCTGTATGTCGATGGGTCGGTCCAGGGTACCGGAGACTATTCTAGATATCCGACTTGCTTGAAGTTTTACATGTCAAATTTGTTAAGCTTTTGAAAACCTTTAAATTTGCTTCCTTAAGTATATACTTTTCATAGCCGCAGTACTGCCACGAATTTAAACTGTATGTCAATGGGTCGGATATCTAGAATAGTCTCCAGTGCCCTAGAGGGGGTAGTCCTCATTGCTCCGCCTATGCCAAGACAACATGTTCTCTGAACCTGTTGCAGGGTGCTTATGTTGTACCTTTTCTCCATATCAAAAAGGCTTTAAATTTGTTCGTTATTCCGAGATATTTTTATACCCACCACCGAAGGATGGGGGTATATTGATTTTGCCATTCCGTTTGCAACACATCGAAATATCCATTTCCGACCCTATAAAGTATATATATTCTTGATCAGCGTAAAAATCTAAGACGATCTAGACATGTCCGACCGTCTGTCTGTTGAAATCACGCTACAGTCTTTAAAAATAGAGATATTGAGCTGAAACTTTACACAGATTCTTTTTTTTTTGTCCATCAGCAGGTTAAGTGCGAAGATGGCATATATCGGACTATAACTTGATATAGCCCCATATAGACCGATCGGCCGAATTAGAGTCTTAGGCCCATTAATCCGATTCGTGCTGAAATTCGGGACAGTGAGTTGTGTTAGGCCCTTCGGGATACTGCGTCAATTTACCTCAGATCGGCTCAGATTTGGATACAGCTGCCATATAAACCGATCCTCCTATTAAGGGTCTTAGGTCCCATAAAAGCGTCATTTATTATCCGATTTTGCTGAAATTTGGGACAGTGAATTGTGTTAGGCTCTTCGATATCCACCGCTAATTTGGCTCAAATCGGTCCAGATTTGGATACAGCTGCCATATAAACCGATCCTCCGATTTATTGTCTTAGGCCCATAAAAGCGATATTTATTATCCGATTTTGCGGCAATTCGGGACAGTGAGTTGTATTAGGCCCTTTGATATCCTTCATCAATTTGGCTCAGATCCATCCAGATTTGGATAAAGGTGTCATATAGACCGATCCTCCGATTTAGGGTCGTAGGCCCATAAAAACCACATTTATTATCAGAGTTTGCTGAAATTTGTGAAATTGAGTTGGCTTAGGTCTATCGACATCTTTCTTCATTTTGGCCCTGATCGGTTCAAATTTGAATATAGCTGCCATATAGACCGATCCGCCAATTTAAGGATTTGGGCCTATAAAAGGCGCATTCATTGTCCGATGTCGCCAAAATTTAGGACAGTGAATTAAGTTAAGCCCCTTGACATACTTATGCAATATGGCACAGATCGGTCCAGATTTGGATATAGTTGCCATATAGACCGATCTCTTGGTTTTAGGTTTTGGGGCCACAAAAAGCGCATTTATTGTTCGATTTCGCTGAAATTTGAGACAGTCTTCGACGTCCTTCTTCAATTTGGCCCAAATCGGTCCAGATTTGGATATAGCTGCCATATAGACCCATCTCTCGAGCTAATGTCTTTGCCCCATAAAAGGCGCATTTATAATCCTATTTCGCTGAAATTTGACACAGTGACTTATGCTTTTCGACGTCCGTGTCACATATGGTTCAGATCGGTTTATTTTTAGATATAGCTACTTAAAAGGCCAATATTTTGTTATACACAATTGAACAATGAAATGTACTTATTAGTATTTCGTCAAAATTGCAACATATTTCGAAATGGGACATAAGGAATGCAATTTTCATCGGATTTTGATGAATGGTGGTTTACATATATACCCGAGGTGGTGGGTATCCAAAATTCGACCCGGCCAAACATTAACTCGACTCAAACAATGGATGTTTCAAAAATGTGGGTCGATTCCCGGAGAGTCGCCCCACCCCAAAGATATGCCCCAAATGGACATGTATTCTATGTCAAAAGGGGGCCTCAAAAACTGTATTAAAAATTGAGTCCAAGTAATTGGGGGCCGCCCCGACCCCAAAACCCCCCAAATTGGTTTATTGGACGATAATGACAATATGGGGCTTGAATGAAAATTATTCGCAAGTAGATTACGAAAATGGTCAGGAAGGAGGTACAGGCTATATAATTTGTTGATGTTGGAAAGGGGCGAATCCTCCCCCGTTACCACATATACGCCACCCAAAATCAAAAGTTGACCGATAGGGACAATATGGGTATCAAATTAAAGATATTGGAGAGTAGAAAGCGAATGTGGTATAAAAACTTGGGTTTAGGTATCCAAGGGGTAGCCCAAGCCCGAAAAGTGCTCCAAATAGTCATATTGGACGTATATATCAATATAGCACTCAAATTATAGGTATTCGGGAGTAGACTACGAATATGACATAAAAAATGAGGTCCTAGTAATTGATAGTCGCCCCCATCCCCGATAAGCTCCCCAAATGGGATAACTACTTAATTATAGCTTGATGAAACTCAAATGATAGGCATTTGAGAGCAGATTACGAATTAGACATTAAACTTTGTGTACAAGAACCAAGGTGGAGTTTTACCTCCTAAAATCACCTCCAATAGATTATTTGACCTATCAAAACAATGGGGAATCAAGTGATAGATTTTTTTAAATTGAGTGCGTCATTCAAATTTGTGCTCAAGTGGCAGTGTGGCGCACAACCCTCATATAGACGCCCTCCACCAAACGGCTGTATACACCAATCATGACAATATGAAGTTAAAGTAAATGTATAAGGTTGTGTACTGCGAATCTGATATTATTATTCTGCTCATGTATCTAGCGGACCATTTCACTCCAAAACAGTCGATCAATTATAATGACCTAACGGGACACTGTGTGATTTAATTAATGTGTAGGCTGTCACAGCCCCGAAATTATAATATCAGCGTCAAATCAGGAGTAGCAAATCTTAACGATAAGGTTGTAAACATTTTTAGCTCACCGATAGACGAGACCAAACGACGCGAGTTTTACACTGTCGCCACCGCACCAAATATATAGACTGGCAAATTAGTTTCTTACCACAGAAAATCGTTTTGTGAAATTCGGTGAAAATTGCATACCTTATATCCCATAGCAGTTATATCGAAATATGTTCCGATTTGGATCAAACACTAATAAGTACAATTCAATTGTTCAGTTGTGCATAACAAAGTAGTGTTCTTTTTAGTAGCTATATGTCGAAAAGCCTAACATAAATAACTGTGTCAAATTTTAGTGAAATCGGATTATAAATGCGCCTTTTTTGGGGCCAAGACTTTAAATGGAGATATCGGTCTACATGGCAGCTATATCCGAATCTGGACCAATTTGGGCCAAGTTTCAGAAAAATTTCGAAGAACCTAACACTAAGCACTGTCCCAAATATCGGCGAAATCGTGCAATAAATGCGCTTCTATGGGCCCAAAACTTTAAATCGAGAGATTGGTCTATATGGCAGCTATTTTCATATCTAGATCGATCTAGGCCAAATTGAAGAAGAACGTCAAAGAGCCTAACACATTTCACTGTCTTAAATTTCAGCGACATCGGACAATAAATGCGCCTTTTATGGATCTAAGACTCTAAATCGAAAGATCGATTTATATAGCAGCTATATCCAAATCTGGACCGATCTGAGCCAATTGACAAAGGTTGTCGAAGGGCCTAACACAACTCACTGGCCCAAATTTCAGCAAAATCGGATAAGAAATGTGGCTTTTATGGGCCTAAGACCCCGAATCGGCGGATCGGTCTATATGGGGGCTATATCAAGATATAGTCCGATATAGCCCATTTTCGAACTTAACCTGCTTAGGACAAAAAAAGAATCTGTGCAAAGTTTCAGCTCAATATCTCTATTTTTGAAGACTGTAGCGTGATTTCAACAGACAGACGCATGTACAAGTCTAGATTGTCTTAGATTTTTACACTGATCAAGAATATATATACTTTATAGGGTCGATTTGTTGCAAACGGAATGACAAAATGAATATACCCTCATCCTCCGGTGGTGGGTATAAAAATCCATAGGAAAATTGGAATACATTTTCAACTACAATTACGCAGAAATGTTCAAATTTAGAGTAGTTCTCTCCAACATAGCATAATCAGGCGCAGCAGAGCGGGCCGGGTTCAGCTAGTATTATATATAAATTGCCATGCTATTGGAGCCATATCGGGTTATAGACCAAGTCGGACCGTATTTGGGTGAGGTTTGGGTTTTGCAAACCTTGGTAGAAATCATTGTGCAAAATTTCAGCCAGATCGGATAAAAATGCGAAAAGTGATATTGGGAAATCGGTTTATATGGGAGCTGCATCAGGCTATAGATCGATTCAGACCATATTTGGCACGCCAAATCGGATAGGAATTGCGCTTTCTAGAGGCTCAAGAGCTATGAACCGATTAAGACCATACTTGATACTGTTGTTGGAAGTCAAAATAAAAGACTACACGCAAAATGTCAGCCAATTCGGATAATAATTGCGCACTCTACAGGCTCAAGAAATCAAGATCCAAAATTGGTTTATATGGCAGTTGTATCAAAACATGGACCGTTATGGCCCATTTACAATCCCAACCAACCTACGTTGATTTAGAATATTTAGACGATCAGCCAAATTTGTTATTCAAAATAGCAACAATGTTTGTTAAAACAGCAGTTTTGTCTGCTGGAAATGGTAAAGCAGACATTACTGCTGTTTCACCAAACATAGGTCTGCTTTATTGGCAAGCATTTCTTACTGCTTTTTCAAATAACAAAATCTCATGTTTTGGGTACACAAGTCTGCTAAAAAAAATTTGTATTCTACTTTTTATGGTTGCCTTTTACTTGTTTTATATAATTTACGCATTTTTGAGAATTTTTTTTAGGAATTTCCTTGGAAGAGGTGATTTTAATTTCTGGAATATTACTGTTGAGAAGCTACCTGATCCATCCATTGGTATACATTCGAAATGTGGTTGAGCTAGATCGAATTTTTATACCCTCCACCATAAGATGGGGGGTATACTAATTTCGTCATTCTGTTTGTAACTACTCGAAATATTCGTCTGAGACCCAATAAAGTATATATATTCTTGATCGTCATGACATTTTATGTCGATCTAGCCATGTCCGTCCGTCTGTCCGTCCGTCCGTCCGTCCGTCTGTCCGTCCGTCCGTCCGTCCGTCTGTCTGTCGAAAGCACGCTAACTTCCGAAGGAGTTTAGCTAGCCGCTTGAAATTTTGCACAAATACTTCTTATTAGTGTAGGTCGGATGGTATTGTAAATGGACCATATCGGTCCATGTTTTGATATAGCTGCCATATAAACCGATCTTGGGTCTTGATTTCTTGAGCCTCTAGAGTGCGCAATTCTTATCCGATTGGAATAAAATTTTTCACGACGTGTTTTGTTATGATATTCAACACCTGTGCCAAGTATGGTTCAAATCGGTCCATAACCTGATATAGCTGCCATATAAACTGATTTTGGGTCTTGACTTCTTGAGCCTCTAGCGTGCGCAATTCTTATCCGATCAGAATGAAATTTTGCACGACGTGTTTTGTTATGATATCCAACAACTGTGCCAAGTATGGTTCAAATCGGTCCATAACCTGATATAGCTGCCATATAAACCGATTTTGGGTCTTGACTTCTTGAGCCTCTAGCGTGCGCAATTCTTATCCGATCAGAACGAAATTTTGCACGACGTGTTTTGTTATGATACCCAACAACTGTGCCAAGTATGGTTCAAATCGGCCCATAGCCTGATATAGCTGCCATATAAACCGGTCTTGGGTCTTGACTTCTTGAGCCTCTAGAGGGCGCAATTCTTATCCGAATGCAATGGAATATCGCACGACGTGTTTTTTTATGATATCCAACAACTTTGCCTAGTATGGTTTAAATCGGTCCATAACCTGATATAGCTGTCATATAAACCGATCTTGGGTCTTGACTTCTTGAGCCTCTAGAGTGAGCAATTCTTAGCCAATTTGAATGAATTTTGGCACGTAGTATTTTGTTACGATATCCAAAAACTGTGCCAAGTATGGTTCAAATCGGTTCATAACCTGATATAGCTGTCATATAAACAGATCTGGGGATTTGACTTCTTGTGCTTCTAGAGGGCGCAATTCCTATCCGATTTGGCTGAAATTTTGCATGACGTATTTTATTTTTAATTTCAACAACTGTGTCAAATAAGGTTCAAATCGGTTCATAACCTGATATAGCTGCTATATAAACCGATCTGGGATCTTGACTTCTTGACCCCTAGAAGTCGCAATTATTATCCGATATGCCTGAAATTTTGTACGACGGATCCTCTCATCACCATCAACAAACGTGTTTATTATGGTCTGAATCTGTTTATAGCGCGATACAGATCCCATAAAAATCGTTCTCTCTATTTTACTTCGTGAGCCCCAATGGGCGCAGTTCTTATACGAATTGGCTGAAATTTTACACAGGTCTCCAACATATAATTTAATTGTGGTCCGAACCGGACCATATCTTGATATCGTTTTAATAGCAGAGCAACTCTTTTCTTATATCCTTTTTTGCCTAAGAAGAGATGCCAGGAAAAGAACTCGACAAATGCGATCCATGGTGGAAGGTATATAAGATTCGGCCCGGCCGAACTTAGCACGCTTTTACTTGTTTGTTATTGCTCTACTTTTGTGCACATAACTGTTATGGCCTTTGTATCTAAATTAAAAGAAACAAGTAAAAGCGTGCTAAGTTCGGCCAGGCCGAATCTTGGGAACCCACCACCATGAATTCTGCAAAAAATTTGTACAAAATGAATTTAGTTGAAGGGCATAAATTTATTCTACATACCAAACTTCTGTCAAACAAGAAAAAATTAATGCTTTTAGGAACCGAACAAGGATTATCGAGAGACTGGCTTATATGGGAACTATATTAGGTTATAGACTGATTTGGGCCGTACTTGGCACAGCTGATGGAACTTCAGCCAAATCGAACACAAAATGCTGTTTGTAAGGACTCAAGAAGTAAAATCGGAAGATCGGTTTATATGGGAGCTATACCAGGTTATAGACCGATTTGGACTTTACTTATTACAGTTGTTGAAAGTCATAGCAGAACACTACATGCAATATTTCAGGCGAATCGGACAAAAATTGCGGCTTGTAAGGGCTCATGGCTTCAAATCGCGAGATCGGTTTATATGGAAGGTATATATATCAGGTTATAGACCGATTCAGGACCGCACAAGGCACAGTTGTTGGAAATCATAACAGAACACTATGTGCAAAATTGTAGCTAAATCGGACAAAAATTGCCGTTTCCAGTGGCTCAAGAAGTCAAATCTGCAGATCGGTTTATATGAGAGCTATATCAGGTCATAAACCGATTTGAAACGTGGCACAGTTGTTGGAAGCCATAACATAACACCGCCTGCAAAATTTAAGCCAAATCGCACAAAAATTGCTGCTTTCAGGGGCGCAAGAAATCAAATCGGTAGATCGGTTTATATGGGAGCTATATCAGGTTAAAGACCGATTTGGACCGTACTTAACATAGTTGTTGGAAGTCATAGCAGAACACTATGTGCAAAATTTCAACCAAAGCGGATAAAAATTGGGGCTTCCGGGGTCTCAAGAAATAAAATCGGGAGAACGGTTTATATGGGAGCTATATCAAAATCTGAACCGATATGGCCCATTTGCAATCCCCATCCACATACATCAATTTGAAGTATCTGTGCAAAATTTTGCAAAAGTAGTTTTATTTGGCGTCTACATATGTGTGAAAAATTTCGTCAAAATCGGTTCAGATTAAGATATAGCTTTTTTATATATATTTCATCCGATATGGCCTTTTAAGGCTGTAGATGCCACAATTTTGGTCCGATCTTTGCAAAAATTAGGATGAGGTGTTTTATTAGACGTCCTCATATGTGTGGAAAATTTTTTTAAATCGGTCCAGATTTAGAAATAGCGCCCATATATATTATTGAACCGATGTGGCCTTAAAGGCTGTAGAAGCCACAATTTTTGTCCAATCCAAACAAAACTTTGCTTGAGTTGTTTTATTTGAAATCCTAATAATTCTAATAATTTATTTGAAATTTCATTAAAATCGGTTCAGAATTATATATAGCTCCCTAATATATCTTTCATATGGATGAAAGCCACAGTTTTTGTCCGATCAAAATTACAAAATTTAGCTTGAGACATTTTATTTAATGTCTCAATACGTGTGCAAAATTTAATCAATGTCCAGATTTAATCAAAGTCCAGATTTAGCTCCGATATATATCTTTCGTCCGATATGGCACTTTAAGACTGTAGTAGCCACACTTAAGGTCCTATTGTAAGAAAATTTAACAAGGTTCTATTCAATATTTCAATAGGTATGCAAAATTAAAGTCTGAATAGATTTTATCAGTGGTTCCATGTATTGAAAGACGTACGTATTCTCGGTGGTGTAGTGTATTATATAGTCGACCCGACCGACCTTTGCCTTACTTCTTATACTATAGACTCATGCTGTTTGGAAAGGTCAAAGTCAATGAGCCACTCTTGTTTTTCACAATTTTTGTTTTGCTACTTATTTTCTTATGAACATATGTATAAATTCAACAGTAGTAAGTCGCTTTATTCATACACTGTGTATTAGAATAAGACAAGAACAATTCTAAGTATATTTTTAAAAAACTCACATATCAAATTTATACTTATTTATAAGAAACAAGAAATGAAAGAAGACTCAAAAAATTCATTACTAACATAAATAATCTTGCCATCTGCATGGATTTTTATACATTAATTTCCTTCAATTTAAGTATTTGGTATTTATTCTATACAAAAGATATATTTGTCTTTTATTTAATTCAATGCCTATAAATTAATTCAATTATGTCTCAACGATTTCAGTCAATTTATATACATTTACCTACACCGAAATTATAAATATGTAAATGAAAACAAGTAAAAGCGTGCTAAATTCGGCCGGGCCGAATCTTATATACCCTACACCATGGATCGCTTTTGTCGAGTTCTTTTCCCGGCATCTCTTCTTAGGCAAAACAGGATATAAGAAAAGATTTGCTCTGCTATTAGAGCGATATCAAGATATGCTCCGCTTTGGACCACAATTATATTATATATTGGAGACATGTGTAAAATGTCAGCCAATTCGAATAAGAATTGCGCTCTTTGTGAGCTCAAAAAGCAAAATAGAGAGATCGATTTATATGGGAGCTGTATCGGGCTATGAACCGATTCAGACCATAATAAACACGTATGTTGATGGTCATGAAAGAATCCGTCGTACAAAATTTCAGGCAAATCGGATAATAATTGCGACCTCTAGAGGTCAAGAAGTCAAGATCCCAGATCGGTTTATATGGCAGCTATATCAGGTTATGAACCGACTTGTATTTTATTTGACATAGTGGTTGAAAGTAACAATAAACAAGTAAAAGCGTGCTAAGTTCGGCCGGGCCGAATCTTATATACCCTCCACCATGGAGCGCAGTTGTCGAGTTCTTTTCCCGACATCTCTTCTTAGGCAAAAAGTGATATAAGAAAAGATTTGCTCTGCTATTAGAGCGATATCAAGATATGGTCCGGTTTGGACCACAATTAAATTATATGTTGGAGGCCTGTGTAAAATGTCAGCCAATTCGAGTAAGAATTGCGCCCTTTGGGGGCTCAAGAAGTAAAATAGAGAGATCGATTTATATGGGAGCTGTATGGGGCTATAAACAGATTTAGACCATAATCAACACGTATGTTGATGGTCAAGAGAGGATCCATCGTACAAAATTTCAGGCAAATCGGATAATAATTGCGACTTCAAGAGGCTCAAGAAGTCAAGATCCCAGATCGGTTTACATGGCAGCTATATCAGGTTATGAACCGATTTAAACCTTATTTGACACAGTGGTTGAAAGAAAAAATAAAAAATAAAAAAGTCATGCAAAATTTCAGCCAAATCAGGTAGGAATTGCGTCCTCTAGAAGCTCAAGAAGTCAAGTCCCCAAATCTGTTTATATGACAGCTATATCAGTTTTTGAGCCGATTTGAACCATTTTTGGCACACTTGTTGGATATCATAAAAAAAACATGTCGTGCAAAATTTCATTCCAATCTGATAAGAATTGCGCACTTTAGAGGCTTAAGAAGTCAAGACCCAAGATCGGTTTATATGGCAGCTATATCAGGTTATGGACCGATTAGGACCATACTTGGCACAGTTGTTGAATATCATAACAAAACACGTCGTGCAAAATTTCATTGTAATCGGATAAGAATTGCGCACTCTAGAGGCTTAAGAAGTCAAGACCCAAGATCGGTTTATATGGCAGCTATATCAGGTTATGGACCGATTAGGACCATACTTGGCACAGTTGTTGAATATCATAACAAAACACGTCGTGCAAGATTTCATTCCAATCGGATAAGAATTGCGCACTCTAAAGGCTCAAGAATTCAAGACCCAAGATCGGTTTATATGCCAGCTATATCAGATTATGGACCGATTTGAACCATATTTAGCACAGTTGTTGGATATCATAACAAAACACGTCGTGCCAAAATTCATTCAAATCGGATAAGAATTGGGCACTCTAGAGGCTCAAGAAGTCAAGACCCAAGATCGGTTTATATGGCAGCTATATCAGATTATGGACCGATTTGAACCATTTTTGGCACACTTGTTGGATATCATAAAAAAAACATGTCGTGCAAAATTTCATTGTAATCGGATAAGAATTGCGCACTCTAGAGGCTTAAGAAGTCAAGACCCAAGATCGGTTTATATGGCAGCTATATCAGGTTATGGACCGATTAGGACCATACTTGGCACAGTTGTTGAATATCATAACAAAACACGTCGTGCAAAATTTCATTGTAATCGGATAAGAATTGCGCACTCTAGAGGCTTAAGAAGTCAAGACCCAAGATCGGTTTATATGGCAGCTATATCAGGTTATGGACCGATTAGGACCATACTTGGCACAGTTGTTGAATATCATAACAAAACACGTCGTGCAAGATTTCATTCCAATCGGATAAGAATTGCGCACTCTAGAGGCTCAAGAATTCAAGACCCAAGATCGGTTTATATGCCAGCTATATCAGATTATGGACCGATTTGTACCATATTTAGCACAGTTGTTGGATATCATAACAAAACACGTCGTGCCAAAATTCATTCAAATCGGATAAGAATTGGGCACTCTAGAGGCTCAAGAAGTCAAGACCCAAGATCGGTTTATATGGCAGCTATATCAGATTATGGACCGATTAGGACCATACTTGGCACAGTTGTTGAATATCATAACAAAACACGTCGTGCAAAATTTCATTGTAATTGGATAAGAATTGCGCACTCTAGAGGCTTAAGAAGTCAAGACCCAAGATCGGTTTATAGGCAGCTATATCAGATTATGGACCGATTTGAACCATATTTAGCACAATTGTTGCATATCATAACAAAACACGTCGTGCAAAATTTCGTGCCAATCGGATAAGAATTGCGCACTCTAGAGGTTCAAGAAGTCAAGACCCAAGATCGGTTTATATGGCAGCTATATCAAAACATGGACCGATATGGCCCATTTACAATACCAACCGACCTACACTAATAAGAAGTATTTGTGCAAAATTTCAAGCGGCTAGCTTTACTCCTTCGGAAGTTAGCGTGCTTTCGACAGACAGACGGACGGACGGACGGACGGACGGACGGACGGACAGACGGACGGACATGGCTAGATCGACATAAAATTTCACGACGATCAAGAATATATATACTTAATGGGGTCTCAGACGAATATTTCGAGTAGTTACAAACAGAATGACGAAATTAGTATACCCCCCATCTTATGGTGGAGGGTATAACAATTGTGGTGTGAATTTACATATTGAAGCCGAAAGGCAATGACCTAATTAAATGTTTTGGAAATTTCTTACGCCCTTGTAATTTATGGTTGCTTATTTTCTCTTTAAACATTAAATACAAGATTCTATGCACAAACATACATACAATCTCACATTAAAAGGCAAATAGAAGGGCCTGTGCTGTACATTATTTTACATAAAAGTGGTTGAGGAAATACAGCTCTCCGAAGGGAATACTTGGGAATAAAGGGAATACAAAAACTAGCAATTATGAATATTTGACTTAATGGGTAAAATTGATTTGATATCATCTTCAAAAATTCCTAAAAGATTGATGAGGAAAACGATGTAAGGGTATGGGTATAATTAGATGGAAAACATCCCTTCACAGTACCAGCCTCCTACAAAATGTTGCGAGTTCACGATAGTTTTGACTAACGAAAAATATTTGTCAAATAATACTACTTCAAAATTGATTGATTGTGGTGAAAACTAATAGTGGTTAGGGTACACTCAACCACATTTGTTAAACAAAACAGAAAAACTTTTTGCTAAAAAAGCAGCTTTTGCCTGCTGAAAATGCGACAGCAGCGGCTGCTGCATTAGCAAACATTTCGGTCAGCTAACTCAGCTAACAAAATCTGCTGTTTTAAGTACAAAAATCTACTTCCTTTGATCAGTTTAGGCATTTTTATACCCTCCACCATAAGATGGGGGGTATACTAATTTCGTCATTCTGATTGTAACTACTCGAAATATTCGTCTGAGACCCCATAAAGTATATATATTCTTGATCGTCGCGACATTTTATGTCGATCTAGCCATGTCCGTCCGTCCGTCCGTCCGTCTGTCTGTCGAAAGCACGCTAACTTCCGAAGGAGTAGAGCTAGCCGCTTGAAATTTTGCACAAATACTTCTTATTAGTGTAGGTCGGTTGGTATTGTAAATGGGCCATATCGGTCCATGTTTTGATATAGCTGCCATATAAACCGATCTTGGGTCTTGACTTCTTGAGCCTCTAGAGTGCGCAATTCTTATCCGATTGGGATGAAATTTTGCACGACGTGTTTTGATACGATATCGAACAACTGTGCCAAGTATGGTTCAAATCGGTTCATAAGCTGATATAGCTGCCATATAAACCCATCTGGGGTCTTGACTTCTTGAGCCTCTAGAGGGCGCAATTCTTATCCAATTTGAATGAATTTTGGCACGTAGTATTTTGTTATGATGTAACTGTGCCAAATATGGTTCAAATCGGTTCATAACCTGATATAGCTGTCATATAAACATATCTGGGGACTTGATTTCTTGAGCTTCTAAAGGGCGCAATTCCTATCCGATTTGGCTGAAATTTTGTACGACGGATTCTCTCATGACCATTAACATACGTGTTTATTATGGTCTTAATCGGTCTATAGCCCGATACAGCTCCCATATAAATCCATCCCTCTATTTTACTTCTTGAGCCCACAAAGAGCGCAATTCTTATTCGAATTGGCTGACATTTTACACAGGTCTCCAACATAAATATAATTTAATTGTTGTCCAAACCGGACCATATCTTAATATCGCTCTAATAGCAGAGCAAATCTTTTCTTATATCCTTTTTTTTGCCTAAGAAGAGATGCCGCGAAAAGAACTCGACAAATGCGATCCATGGTGGAGGGTATATAAGATTCGGCCCGGCCGAACTTAGCACGCTTTTACTTGTTTTAAATTTTGTTAGAACAGATGATTTTGATTTGTGGAATATAACTGTAAAGAAGATTTTCACGTTTGAACCGTTGAGCGGACGCCTTGATATTTCCATTGGGCGGTTGATGATCTGCGTCTGTTTCCAGTGGAGCAGCAGATCTAGAGCCCCGGAGTAGGCTTAAAATAGACTCCAAAGATCCAACATCTGCAGTGGTGGTATCAGGCGTAGCATGTTGTCTGCAACTGAAACCTCGACTGGTGGAGCGGCTGCTCCAGGCTGCACTAGCCAGCAGGGGTTTTTGGCGAAGACACCTGGTTCGTGTCTTATAGACAAGGCCGAACGTATTCTGTCTTCGCATGCCTATAATTTGATTAGGCCATCGGCCTTCTCCGGCAAATCAACGCGCTCTTTGAGACGTTGGAATAATAGAAGACTCATCGCTCTCAGGTTTATTGAGAGGCTTGTTGCGAATGATTCTAAGACTCTCACTATATAGGGAGAAAAACTCGCTAAATTGGGCTCGGGAATTCGCTGCACAGGCTACCCAAAACAGCAAAACTGTGTGCTTACACAGCTAATTTTGTCTGAAAATGGAAATGCAGACATTACTGCCGTTTCAGCAAACATAGGGCTGCTGTATTTGCAACCATTTCTCACTGATATTTCAACTAACAAAACTAACGGTGCAGGCTGTCATCGGGGACGATACAGACTAATTGCCTTCGGGGATCAACGCTCAATTAAAATGAATCGCTGTGCGCTAAAAAGATTGGTGAGACCTGGCCAGGTGCAGCACTAGATTTAGTCAAGAAGGAAGATATTTCTTCCCGACCAATGGCGCATGCTTGTATATCAAGGATTCCCTCAGATCCTGAATCCACACTTGGAAGACTAAGGGAATGTAATCCCAATCTTTCAACCACCGACTGGAAGATTGGGTGAGGCTGATGGTGACCGGAGACATGCAGTATTCGTACTTAACTCTGGCAGTCTTTTCGATCTCAACAAGTCTGAAGAAGTTGTTGAACTCCTGGTGGAATCAGAAGACGAGGCTAACACAACAGTGGTGGAAGTTCTGAATCCGGACTATGGTCAAGTTTCTACAGATAAATATCAACCATTGTAAGGCCGCTTCGGCGACACTAAATGTCCTCTTGTTGGCAGGGTGATTTGACGTTGTTCTTATGCAGGAACCATGGGTGTGTGGAGGAATGATTCGTGGTCTAAGAAGGGATTTAAATTACTCAAGGGTACGGGCAATGGAAGCCACAGAGCCTATATATTGCACACGATACAGAGATGCCGCCTACAAGCCTAGTTGAAGCTGCTTCTGTAGGAAAGAAGAGCCTCATTGTAGAAAGTGATGCTAATGCACATCACCATATATGGGGAAGTTCGGATGTCAACGAAAGGGGCGAACTGCTTATCAAATATATTATAAGTTAAAATGCGGCGATTTGTAATAAAGGGATAAACCGACCTTTATTACCAGGAAAAGGCAGGAGGTAATAGGTGTTACCTTTGTATCGGAAGATATAAGCACAAGAATATGCGACTGGAAAGTGTTGGATGACTACACTTCTCTGATTATCGTTATATTAGTTTCTGCCTTGGAGAAAATATTGCAGACGTGGTCCCTCGGCTAAACAGAAGAAAGGCGGATTGTGATAAATTTCGGCACAAATTCTGCAAGTCTATCCCTTCTCGCCCAGAAAAGGAAGTGGCAACTGCGAAGGATATAGACATAATGGTCAAGCGGATCACGAAGGCCGTGAATGACTCGCTTGTGTCAGCATGGGGCAAACAGCGACCAGGTGCAAACAGCGACCGCCATGGTGGACCCCAGAGATGGTTGGTCTAAGGAAGGACTGCAAAAATCTTCAACAGAGTAGAAGCCATAAGAGCACCACACGATTGGGACATCCATAAGGATTAGCTAAGTAAATATAAGGGCGAGATGAGAAAAGCTTAGAACTAATCCTGTGTAGAATTCTGCAGCTCCGTGGAGGATACATATGAGGCCTCTAGGCTAAAGAAGATTCTGGCCTCTAGCCCTATTATGGTTGGGTATATTCAGAAGTCAGAGAATATATGGTCAGCGACTAGTGAGGACACATTACTTGTTGATAGCCAGAAGAGGTTGTCACTGAAAATCCTTTGGACGATAAGAAGTTTCGATTCTTTTAAGTCACCAGTCCCTGATGATGTCTCATCGGTTGAATTACAAGCTGTGTCTGATAGACTGCATCCTTGGCTTAGGGAAATATACTCTACTTGCATCAGCATGTCATATATACATGTGGGATGGAGGGGCACTAAGATAATTTTCATTCCGAAATCAGGAAAACCCCTTCACACGAAAGCGAATGATTTTCGTCTTATTGGTCGCTCATCCTTTATGCTGCATATATATAGTAAAGGCAAATCCACTGAAACACCCCTTCGGTCATGAAGGGCTGTTTCAGTCGGCTACGTAGAGAGTTCTATCGCTGTCAAGAAATATGCAATAGTAGCATTTCTTAACATTGAAGGCGCTTTCAGTAATGTAAAACCGACGTCAATCATGAAGGAGTTGGAGTTTCTAGGCATCAACTCTACCGTAAGAAAGTTCATTAATAACTTACTTACTAAAAGATGCTTTACGGCAGGCTTGGGATCTGTGGATCTAAAAAGATGGGTCACCAGAGCAAGACCTCAATGAAGTGTACTGTCTCCTCTACTTTGGAATGTAGCCATGAACAATATATTATTGTTTCTGGAAGAGAAAGGTGTAAAAGTGGTCGCGTATACTGATGACGTGGCAATTGCGGTTAATGGAAAGATTCCCAGCACTCTAAGAGATATACTTCAGGAAGCCCTACGTTCAACAGCGAAGTGGGCTACCGAAAGTGATCTAGGTATAAATCCTTGCAAGACAGAAGTAGTTCTCTTCAGCAGGAGATACAAGTTGCCTACAGTGGCACCTGTCTCCTTGGGAAGAATGTTCCATTTATAGAAAGCGCAAAATACCTG
Organism: Stomoxys calcitrans; assembly: GCF_963082655.1. Classification (NCBI taxonomy): domain Eukaryota; kingdom Metazoa; phylum Arthropoda; class Insecta; order Diptera; family Muscidae; genus Stomoxys; species Stomoxys calcitrans. The sequence continues at coordinate 126,280,962 of NC_081552.1, read as the reverse complement.
AGTGTTTTGCTGGACAGGAAATTGAACTTAAATCCAACATTTTGGAAAGGGCAAAAAGGCAACTGTTTCCCTATACACCAGAGAAAGAGCCATTGTCATAAGTTCGGTTTTTAGACCGCGCGTCATGCATTGGGTATATACGGTCCGACCTATAATGATATATGGCGCTATACTGTGGAGGACGGCTTTTCAAAACTCCATCTACTCTTCAATTCCCAATCGGATCTAAAGGATGGCTTGATTGTGCATCACAGCCGCACTGAGCATGACACCGTCTGATGCACTGAATTCAGTGCTACCCTTATGTCTCTGGACATTGTGGCTAGACAAATTGCAGCAACCACAGATATAATGTCATTACGATGATTGGCATAAATATATTCTCAGACAGCCAGGCAGCCATTAAATCCCTGGAGAACGATTCCGAACACAAAAACCGCCCTCGAGTGTCGCAGATCTCATAACGAGATGGCTGAACAGTTCAAAATTCACCTGTTCTGGGTGCCGGGCCCCAGAGATATCCCAGGGAATTCTAAATCGGACGAGCTTGCGAAACTAGGAACTATCCTACACATTCCTGGGATACTGGAATCTGTTCGTATGCCTCTAGCGACATGTAAGCTAAGTTTTCAGGATCAGGCCCGAAGAACAACGAATGATAGATGGTCACAAAGAGGGGGCTGTGAACATTCAAACCTATGCGGCCCAAGCTAAACTTGAAGAGGTCTACCTCTTTGCTGTCATTGGCTAGAACAGACGTCTCAGTCCATGTGTCCGTCATGACAAGTCAATGTCTAATCGGAAAACATGCTGACGGACTGAAGGTTGCCAGCCAAGACTTTTTCAGAAGCTGTGACGGCATAGAAGGAGAAGAGACTATAGAACACCTTCTGTGAGTGTGTCCCTATTAGCAGTTAGAATGGCTTACACTTTAGGTTCCCATTTCTTTGAGAACCTGTCTGATTTAGCGAACGCAAGTTATTGAGCTTTTTAAAGCGATCTAGAAGGTTCACCGGTAAGAACTACAATTGAAGTCATCTACCTTCTTCTGTTCCTGTGGTATCACAATGGACAACAACATCTAAGTGAGTCTGATGGCAGACTGCCACTTGTTATTGCTCTACTAATGTGTACATTACAGACATGGCCTTTTGTATCTACATTTGGAGATAAAATGTTATGGAAGACGGTGATTATAAACCTCCACTGAGACACACATGTACAATTGTACTTTATTTTGTATTCCCTTCACCATAGGATGGGGGTGTACTAATTTCGTCATTCTGTTGGCAACTCCTCGAAATAATCAACTGGGACCCTATAAGGTATATATATTCTTGAGCGTCATGACATTTTAAGTCGATCTAGCCATGCCCGTCCTTTTGACTCTCTGTCAAAAGCACGCTGATTGTAGGTTATGTTTAACTGGCAGTCCGCCATCAGACTCACTTAGACGTTTTCGTCCATTGCGATACCACGGGAACAGGAGAAGGAAGTTACCTTCTAGTTCCTACCGTTGAACCAACCAGATAGCTTACCAATCCCAACAACTTGCGAACGTCCTTAGTCGCTAAATCAGACAAGTTTTCGACTGGCCCTAATTTTGAACCTAGTTATCTCAAGAAATAAATACTCAACAATGAGAAAGGCTCGTCGTGAAAAAGGTTGGTGTTGTTTTCCCCTTAAAACATAAATTATACAGTACTAGGACGAAAATGGTGCCATCCAATATATATGTGGACGAATTGAAAGCAAGAGTGAAACTTATTGATCTTTTTGAAAATACAGCTGTAAGAATTATATCTATTTAACGGAAGAACCGATGAACACATGTGATAACTCCGAAGTGGTTTGATCAGCAAATGGGGTTGTGATGAATCATATGGATTTTCTGAATTTATACAATAAACAGAAATAGATACCAAATTCACTTCAATTTTTATGGCATCATTAGTACCATTGAGATTGAGATTGTACAAGAACCAATCTCCATCATCGAAAGAAAATGGGTCAAAATATTTATGTTGCCCAAATCGGTTCGAGTATACGAAGGATAGGAACACAACTTTGGTGGACGAAATAAAGGAAGAAATTGCTGCATTACCCATGATTGCTATAAACCAATAGGGAAAAAATATAATAGTTTCGTTCCACCTACAACTTACTATGAAAGATGACACATTGACTGGCGTTATGTCCAATTGGACATGTACTATTTGCGGCAAGAAGAATAGGCAATTTGAGGAAAAGTCTGACGAAAATTTAGTAAAGGAAAATGCACTCAATTTTGGTATTTCGCCCCTGCAATGTAAATTTTGATTCATGGAATATTGTTTGCAGTTATCATATGACCTTATATATCGGACTAGCCCTGGAAACAGTTAAACAACCAAGATCTCTACAAAATGAAGCAAAAAGAGATGAGTCGAATCCAATTGGAGTTTAATCAAAAGTGACTTATATTAGATAAGCCTCTTTACGGATACGGAAGCACAGATGATGGCAAATTTAGGATAAGGATCATTTATTTGAACCACATATTGCCATTGCCCTCAAAATTGGATACAAAATTTCATTTTCTAATTTTATTTAAACTCATTATTGCAAAAGTCAGCAAATATGATCGGTTTGGGGTATTGGCTCTAAAAACTATGAATATTTAGTTCCACTCTCTTTAAGACCCAAATTGTCTTGGTGAGCAAATACGTCCTATTTGGGGGTTGTTATGGTGGTGGGACGTCGCCTAGACAGTTGGTCCCAAATGTTGATATCAGATACGTAGTCTACTCCCAAATACCTTTAATTTGAGCTCCATATTTCCATAGTCGGCAAACGTGACCGGCTTGGTGGTGTTTTGGGGGATGGGCGGCCACTCAGTGAGTTGGCCTTGAAAATATATATCGGGTTCGTGTTCCACTCTAAAAACCCTTTTATTTGAGCCTCATATTGAAAAAGTCAGAAAATACTTACTATTTGGGTGGTATTGTTGGGGTGGGGTGGTCCCATAGACTCTTTTCCCGAATATTGATATCAAATTCGTGCTTTACTCCCAAAGACCTTTCATTTGAGCCCCATATTACCATGATCGTAACTTTGTCCCCTTTGGAAGATGTTTTTGGGGAGAGGCGGCCCCCCAAACACTTGGTCCCATATTTGGATATCAGATTCTAATTGTACACTCAGATACCTTTTATTTAAGCCCCATATTCCCATGGTCAGTAAATAAGTCCTGTTCGGGGAAGGGGTGGACCCCCAGAAACGTGGTCCCACATTTGGATATCAGATTCGTATTCTACTCGCAAATACCTTTCATTTGAGTTCCATATTGCAGTGATCGGTAAATATGTCCGATTTAGGGGTGTGTTGGGGGTTGGGTGGTGTTGTGGGGGTGGCGTGGCCCCATAGACACTTTTCCCAAATATTGATATCAGATTCGAGCTTTACTCCCAAAGACCTTTCATTTAAGCCATATATGGCTGTGGTCGTAAATGTGTCCCCTTTGGAGGAAGTTTTTGGGGAGAGGCGGCCCCCCAAACACTTGGTCCCATATTTGGATATCAGATTCTAATTGTAGACTCAAATACCTTTTATTTAAGCCCCATATTCCCATGGTCAGTAAATAAGTCCTGTTTGGGGAGTGTTTTGGGGAAGGGGTGGACCCCCAGAAATGTGGTCCCACATTTGGATATCAGATTCGTGTTCTACTCGCGAATACCTTTCATTTGAGTCCCATATTGCCATTGTCGGTAAATATGTTCGGTTTTGGGGTGTTTTGGGGCTTGGGGTGATCCCCCTCGCACTTGGTCCGACAATTGGATATCAGATACGTTTTTTTTATCCTAAATACCTTTCCTTTGAGTCCCATATTGTCGTGATTGGCCTAAATATATGTTTGGTAGGTTTTAGGGTGGGGCAACCCCCCTATGTACCCCATCCGAAATTTGGATACCAAATTTATTTTTTTAGGGTACTATATGAGAGCAT